>NC_089721.1:6243450-6494512 GCF_031753505.1 Anomalospiza imberbis | reverse complement strand
AAAATAAAAAATAAAGACTTGTCTTCATAATAGCAATAAGGCAACTCCAGAGGGGTTGTTAGTGCCAATTAATCACACTCTTGGGACTGAAGTGTAGCTCCACTGCTCCTTGTAACTCTAATTGCCCTATGGGTGCAATTATCCATACCCCCCTCTTTCTCTCCCTGTCCAGTCAGACCTTATGGCTTAATTCCAATGTAGGCATTCTAGTTTTTAACCTCTGATGCTTTACTCCACCCTCCTGATGATCCAGGCTGGGAATGGAGAGTAATAAAAGTAATTCTTCTCCTCTTGTGCATGTTGACTCTGGCCAGCTGCAATGCAGGTGTATTCATACCTATTTCCCTGTGCACAGATCCTGTCTGCCTGTGGGGATCCTCAGGGGCAGCCTTGTGCTGCAGAAGAAAAGTCATGAGCATTATCTTTGTGGACAGGCTCTGCAGCTCATGTCTGTGAAGGCACATAATTCTCACTTCCTATTCAGTACCTCAAACTTCCCACTGATGGAACCTCTACTCAGATCTTGGGGGCTGGACCTGAGCCATGAAATTCTGAGCATGGAAAGGAGCCTCTTTCCACTGCTATTTGTACTACTTTGAACGTTTGGAAAATGCTAGAACTAATCCTGCTAAAGATACTTACCTTTTTTTTTTTTTTCCCATTATCTATTATTTAAGCATTTCCCAATTTGAGGCTTGAACCTGACCCACAACACAACTAAACCTATGGATAAATGGAGGCACATGCAACAGTGATGTGGGACTGGCAGGAACAGGGGCAAGGAGAACACAGCTAATGAGTTTTTGGGACTATTTATATGTTCTGCAGAAAAGGGTTAGACCACCTGACTGGGTCCCATTAAAAATGAATTTCCCTGGATCCATTTTAAGCGTGCTGGCTGATAATTTTTTTCAATATCCCCTAGCTGTTACACTGGGAGAGGCAGTGAATGACTTCTCTCTGTTCATCTTCCCTGAGACATTCAGTTTTACATACATCTGTCATAATCCAGTTTTATCAGGAGAGACTAAAGGTACCAGTTAGCTCCAGAAAATTAAAATTAAGCATTTATTTAATCACTTTCTGTGGAGCAGAAATATGGGAATACAGGGCCCTTTATTTTAGCAGATGGGGAGGTAGAAAAAGCCAAATCCTAGAAGACGAAGTCTGACATGTAAAGAAGAAAGAAGTTACCTCTTTTTAGAGTAATTAACTATTAGAAATATCTGCCAAGGACTACAGACTATAACCTGTCACTAGCTATTTTAAAATGGGATTGGGTATTTTTCTGAAATACATATTTTACTTTGACAATAGCTCTTGGACTTGAAATGGGAAATAATTCAGAGAAGTCTGAAGGCCTGTTATATGTAGCAGTCTAGCTTAGATTGTCACACCAGTCTCTACTCGGCTTAAAATGCATGAATTATTGAAGTCTGATACTGAGTCTCCAAGGCAAAGGTTGCTTTTGCTGGAAGGCTGAAGCATTTTAAAGGTTCACTTGTAACTTCTTGTGATGTTCATCACCTGCCATAGTGGAAGACCAAAGCTTTGAATTCAGGTCTTACAGAAAAAATTAAAAAATCAACGACTGGATTCTTATTGTACATACTTTGTGGCTGATCTGAAGTTTGTCACCCTGTTCTGCCTAACCATGTAAACTGAGAGCTGCAAAAGAGCTGTCATACTGCAGGTTCAGGGCTCTGAATTCCTTAAAGAATCCTGGTCTGTAGCAATAAAGTTTTCCTCATATTTTTGTTCACTAATATATAAAGTGAGCTAGTATAAAGAAGCAGACCTTCCTTTACTTCATCTGAGCTGTAGCAATTTTCCTCATCTGAGAATGTATCTCATTTCACCCCTTTCTTCACTGACACTGATGGCATCACCTCTTGAGAGAATAAGAATGCAAATTTAATTCCCATCACCACTTCATTCCTTACTTTCACTGCTAAGGCAACTAAGAATTACTGCTGACCACACACACATATACACAGAGAAATTTGCAGAGAATTGCTACAGTTCTGCAGTGAAAATGCTCTAACTCTCATAAAAATCAGGGATCAAGCTGTTCCTATGCCTTGTCCTTCCCTCCAGCATTTAAGGCCTGGAAAGCTTGCTGCTTGTGTTGTAATCTTACCTAGCTACAGGGTGTGTAACTGCATTGCTTATTCCTCCCCTGTGGAATGTAGACCTCCATGTCTCACATGAGCCAGAGCCTTGTATGAGTTATACAGCTATTATGTTATAAGTGGGACTGATGTATTACAGAATGCTGCCATACATCCTATGAATGGCACTCAGGCTCCATTTTTTTCTCCTTGTAGTAAATTCTGCACTTTTTTTGGAAATGGACAGCTTCACAAGGATGCAAAAATCTAGCCCCTGGGAGTGGCTCGGGTAGAGTTCAGGGCTTGCAGGGTCAGGTGCTACTCACCTGAGCACTTCACTTCCCCGCAGTGGCAGGATTTGTGTTGACATGGTGACTGGCCCCAGTTGAAAATCTTTTTGTCTTGTCCAGCCAAGAGATTCCTCCATTCCTTCACACATTAGTCCACTGCCTGAACTGGTCTCACCATGATAATATTTTCTCTTGTTCTGAATTTACTCTTTCCTCAGCCCCTCACTACCATTCATTCTTTTCTGCCCATTGACAGATTTGCAAGCATCTGCCCTTTTTGAAACACTCCTGCACAGGAGCAAGACACAGTGTGATATTCACATAGAGTGGCTTTTTTTTTTACAGGGTGATTTTGATAAAAGAGACATTTTTTAGGATCAAACATCTCTGATCTTCACTAGATATGCATATTTCTGGGCTGCAGTCCCATTCTGCTCTCAGTTCTTTAGAACAGGAAGAAACATAAAGCCCAGGGTACCCACAGGTAGGGACTTCAAATCTCTATCCGGATTTGAATTAGACTATTCTCTTCTTTTAATAATCAAAATTGAAGCACGACACGAATCCTTTGCTTCCATGACAATTTCATTCTATTGGAACTGCTCTCATACGAAGTTTGGGGTTTTCTTGAGTTTACAGCTAAATACTGGGGTAGGGGTTAGAATGGAGTTTGCAGATGTGAATGTGCTTTTTCTCCTTTCCCAAATTTTGAAATTGGCACAAAGGCTTAGTACTGGACTTTGCCTCTATCTGTCAGCTAAACCAAAAGAAGACACAGACCCAGACACTGTGCTAGGGCCATACAGGTTGCTAGGAGCTAGGCATTCTTTCCAGGGATGCCTGTTTCACTCTCTGTTCTGGGTGGAAGAGAGTTTAGATAACTGGATAAAAGCTGTACTATGTCTCTTTTCCTGTGGGCCAGAAAATGGGCCTTGACTGGTTTAATTTGCTAGAGTAGATATATGTTTTAAGATTGCATCATGTGGTAATGACAACAGGACAGTGAGACATGAAAGTTTAAAGATAACAGTATCTTCCCTGCTAACAGCCCTATGTGACTCTACTGTATCTTGCAGTTCACTTTCCTGTTCTTTTACTGTATCTTCCCTCCTTCCCCAAACCTGGTTAATATGCACTGTGTGGCTTCTTCCTGGCTGCCTGGAAATGGATTTGGAAAAAGCTGGGTTCTTTCCTTAGAGGAACTGTGGGTCTTGGGTGTATTCAGTGCTGCCTCTGTTCCAGCCCAGCTAAACATCCAGCAGCATAGCAAGTGAGAGAATGAGTGGTTGTAAAGCCATGATGCAATCCCTGTCTGTCACATCTCATCTAGGAAACAGTCAGATGGCGTTAAAAAGAAAAAAAAAAAAAGAAAAAAAATTAAAAAACAAACCAAAGAAAATAAAATAGCATAACCAGTACTTCTGTGTTGGAACTGAAACATTGACAATCAGAGGAGACTATCGAAGAAGCGCAGCCAACACATCCATCTCGGGCACATCAGACCAAATGGAAATCCATGTCCAATATATACAAGGAGCCTAAATACCTTGATGTCAGTAAGACAGACTCAGCCTGGTTACAGGGAGGCTGGTGAGGTGCAGAAATGGGGTCATAAAACTGATGTGCAGAGTGCCATGAGGGCAGATCTGACCAGGGGCTGGGATCCAGGACTTGCATAACTGTGTCAGGTGCAAGGGACTAGGGATTGCAAGTCTTGAACATTTACTGAATTTGCCACTAAATAAACCAAGATTTTTTGTTACTGTTTTGTTTTGTTTTGTTTTGTTTTGTTTCTTTCCCCCTTCTCCCCTGAACTCCAATGTATCTCTTATTGCTAATGAAACAAACCATAATAACATGTGGATAGGGCTCACTAACAGGAAGGGAAGGAGAGGCAAATTATATTGAAAAGTATTTACATTTATCTATCTCAAGTCCTAATATTTGGCTTCTTTATTGACTCTATTGACTTTATTAACACATTTGACTTTATTGACTGGTGTTTGGGATAAAAGCAGCACTTTTACAGTCTACAGTGAGTCTTACAAATGTGGCCTGAACTGGGGACAAGCAAAGGAGCACTGGCCTTTTGTATCCACTTGCCCTGTATCCCATAAAAGTCTCAAAAAACCTGATTTTGGGAAATTTTTGTCATGTTAGAGGCAGATTTATAAAATTTTGGCAAAACTTCTCAGAAGTAAATTTGCTAAGCTCTGACTCAGCTTTTACCCTGAGTTCTCCTGAATCTGGATATGGTTTAATTTCAAGCTATAGATTTTATATATGTTTTATCATGAACACAAATACCTCCTTTTCATTAAGTGAGGAAAAGAAAGATATAACAGGGGAATTCATAGTTCTGTGTTTGTCCCATTGGGTCCAGAAGCAGAAAATGAGTGGTGGAGTAAAGAGAAGGTAGAAAAGAAAGAGGAAATCACAGCCATCTTGTCAAACTAGCCTATTTCTCCATCCTACTAAGATTTATCTTTTTCTTCCTTTGTTACTACGACCCTGAAGATGAAGGCAGTGTCCTTTCTGGGTTTCACTCCCATGGCTGCTTGTGAAGCATCTCTGAACCCCTTGCTGATACAATCTCACAAAGCTTCACAGCACCCTTGTGAGAGGAGTCAATATCATTAAGGACGATTGTACCTTACGATACATTTCCTAATGCCCCATCTATGCCACAATTAATCTCCAGTTCCAATCCAGTATTTGGCCTTCCAAGGTACACATTTACTTTCCAAAGCATGTAGTAATGATTTTCTGTCCCTGGCTCCTACTTTCCAGTGGTGTAAATCTATACAGAGCCTGCTCTGGCTCATTTTACACCAGACCATCATCTCAGATGCTCTCTCTGGTATTTGTTGTCTGGTGGTGTTGCGGGTCATTAAGATAGATGCTTGTGGCTACCTCGGGACGGACGGATGTCAGTGTTGGGAAGATGTGTTTCCTTATATATGGTTTGCTGCACTCATGGGATATTTCAAGGTAGGAAGAACTATATGAATACAAAGAAGAATCGAGTTCACAGACTGTCACAACTGTTGGGCTTGAAGGCACCCAGAAAGAGCTCATTTTTCTTCTCAGAAGACAGGATCAGCCATATCTACGTGGTTATAGACAAAAGTTTGTTTATTCTGCTCTTTTGGGTCTGTAGTCCTTAAGCGGCTGTGTGAACAAAGGATTTCAGATTTCTTGGATTTTGCCATTTTAAAGTGCGGGCCGATTTACCTGCTCCATGCTCATGAGCACTGAGTGTTACCCTGCCCAAACTGGAAGAGGGAAAGCTGAACAAAGCCTCAGATGACAGGTGGTGAAAGCAGCTGCCATTTGGGTACGTGGGCACAGACTGGGAAGAGGACACAAGCATTCTCCAGCTTTTGGCGAAGTTTGTGATTCAAACCCATCCAGGGTCACACCTTGACCCTCTGAAAGAACATCCACAGCTCACACTGAGATTCTGGGGAGTCCTTTGCCTGTGTCTGAGGGGCTAATTGGGCTCTTAATTGCCTAGTATGTCTCCATGAGAAAGGTGTATGTTAATAATAATGCAGTAAATGAGAACACTGGCTACTTGAGTATCACTTCCTTTGTCAGCTTTATTTCACTTAATAATGTGACATGGCTTGGGGTGGGAAAAAAAATTAACTTTGCCATTTTTAAGCCTGAATTGCTGGCAGTTTTTCTGCTGAAATTCATGTCCTTAACTTTCTTTGATATTTATGAAATTCTTAGTTTTATCTCCATGGAAGACTGTTTCAGGAGGAATAAGAGCTAAATATCTTTTGGAGGGGAACGAGGAGAACATAGAGCAAGCCATGATTTGGGAATTGCGTGTAAAGTTGCCTGGCATTGTTAAAAGAAAGTGGGAGGGGAAGTGTAGTGAAAATGAGTGAAAAAATGGTATTGTAATCTGCTTTATTGCATCCCGAGATGCTTGACTTAGCCTCATTGTCATAGCAAGATGATGTGTACCCTACGAGTGTATAAAAATATATGAACTCCTGGGACAATATAGTTCAATCTGCTCTGCTATTACCCATCATGCTCATCTGAGCACACTACAGCTATTAGATCTGTTTGTGAAACAGCTGAGCCCATGGATGGATCTCCTGCCACGGGGCTAGAATGTACAGTTGAGACAGGGTCTGAATGTACAATACATGGAAAGAGAAACAATGGAAATGAATGTACAATGGGGATGAGTGCACAATGGGAGGTGCAAGAGGAATGAATCTGCTCCTACTGTGGGTATATAATGGTAAAATAGACAGATTGCCATCTATAATTCATGGTGTTTGCTTCCCCCTTCCCCTTGTCAGATAGCCCTCAATCAGTTTGACTTGCAGAAGCTATCCTTCATGACTGAAAGCTGTTAAAATGCTGTCGTGTTTAACCCCAGAAGTAGCTGCATTTTAAACACAGGAACGGAGCTGTGCATGAACAGAAAACCATCTCCTTTGCTCCTTCCTTCTCCAGATGGGCCAAAGAAGGGCTACCCCTGGATGAGGAACAGCAAGACCAAAGCAGCTCAATGCAATGTGCATAAAAAGGAAAAGCAGAACAGCACCCATGGAGCCAAGATCCCTACTGAAATTATTTTAAAGGTTAAGAATATATGCACCAGAATATAAGAACATATGCATTCTTGCATGAAACCTTACATTAATATTCTTAAAGGGGTACCATCGCAATCCTAATAGCAATTAATTTTTAAGGCCCATGAAGACAAGTATTATGGTATACATGCTGGTAACACTGCTGATACTGATGCTTGGTTATCAGTGGCACCATGAAGTAACTGAGTCATGTTCTTCTAATTCCACATTGCAACAGATTTTACAGTGTTTTTCTAATAGTGTTATTTCTGAATAGACTGAAAAATACTATGTTTTCACGCACCTGTATCTTTGTATTTCTGTCTGTAAGTAAATTTCCTGCATTTAGCTCAGAAGAATTATAAAATGTTCAAAACACATTTTTCTTGACTATTCCTGCAATAGTACTCTTAACCAAGAGAAGAAAAGGGGAGGGGGAAGGAAAAAGGCAAATAAAAAAAGCTTGTCTAGTTATTTCCTTCTCTGGGTAATTGTATTTTCCATACCACCCCTTCAGAGGCATTTACAGTGAATTCTGCCTTCCATTGCTTCTATTGATTTGTAGCTCTGCAGGGTGAAAGCCAGACCTTGGCAAAGCCAAAGGGAGTTTTGACTTCATTCTTTAAGAATAAATCCACCGGTGTGCTGAATCAATGCAAAGAGTCAGAGCACTGGCCTGTTAAACTGGATTTGTAACTGTTGCTCAGAGCTACAGCCATGCAAGGAGCCAAACTGTACTGCTGAATTTAGCATTTACTTTTTGGATGCCCTTTTAATGGCTGAGTGAGGTGTGTTAGAGGCAGATGAAGGCCTAGGACATCTCTTTCCATTCACATAATTTCTTTATGTTTTGGGAATCAGCTGCAGGAACCTGGTTCAGAGCTAACCAAAGGGGCTTTGGGACACCTTGCTGTGGGATACCCTGCTGTGGGCAGAGTTGAGGAGATGAAGCAGTGCTGCCTAGTGAGGTGTAAAGCTATATAAAACATCCCAAGCACAACTGTCCCACCTATTATATTTTGTACAGCAGAAAGTAAATTTAATCCCACCAAAAAGTTCACAGCCAGTAGAACCCCAGCAAGCAAATCCATGACAGAGGAAGGAATGGAGCACCATCTCTGAAAGCACATCGAACTCAAGAGCTGAATAAGCTGTTGACCTTGGCCTGTTTGTTGGCTATATCATCAGATCAATTATATACAATGGTTAATAGCATAGCCTAATTACTTCCTAATTTCTTCAAGAATACCCCAAGCATAAGAATTCAATTAACTGCAACCACACAGAAAGTTTGAAGTCTGAGCTATTCTCTTATTGACATCATTTGGATGAAGAGTGTGAGCACAGATGATACATTTCTTAGAGAATCCAATTTTTAATTAATTTTAGCTTATAATCTAATGAACAGGTTTCTCTTGTAAATTCTCTGAAAATTTCTTTTATCCTCCAAAAGTAAGAATGCTAAGTTTCAGAATAAAAAGCTGCTGTTTGCTTGCAAAACAATAAGACAGAAACCCTTCATTGTAAATCAGAAAATTAATTTTTAAATAACCAGACCAAGGCTATATTCCTGCTTTTATTAGACATCCTTATGCTGTGTGCCCTCTGAACAAATGAAAAATATAAAGTGGTCAGATGCTTCTAGAAAATATACGGGATTTTAGTACATGGTAATGTTTTGCCAGATTTTCATTCTTTTCCTCTAAATTTTGCTCCATTTACTAATGACTTGGTAATGCAGTTCAGCATGTGTGATCTATCAAGCACTTTGATAGAAGTGCTGCTTTCAGCCATTTCAGTGGCTGCTGAAATGCACAGCACTGTCCTGATATACCACGGAAGAGATTTCATCCAATGTGTCCACTGGAGTTTACATCTAGCCATTGAGATTCTTGGTTTTGCAGGAAATCTGTGATGGCGAGCAAAATGCACCAGTCACAGAAGCCCAGGGGGTGTAATCCAGACCCAGCACAGGTAACATCATCCCCTGGTGTCACTACTTGGGGAAACTGTCCACTGAAGGTCCTGACAGAGAGCACATTGGTGGTCCTGCCCTTGTGTGATCACTTGGATGAAAATCCCACTGAAGCCCATCTCTCCTGGACACTGCAGGGATTACACACACTCAGAGCTGTACACGGGGCAGACAGGTTATAAACAGTGGTCACTTTGGGTAAGTCTGAGCCAGAGCTGCTATTTCACCCCCTGTTTGGGTAACCGCACCAACACATTGAGGCTGCACACACTGCAGTGACTGCTGCCATGAGGATCAAAAGTCTCCCTTTAGGCCTTGGGATGCTGAGAAACAGCGAGGTCTTCCCCGTTTGGCAGTTTCATACATGGGCAGCTATTTGGGGAGGGTTCTGCTTTTGTTTGCACTGCAACAACCATGATACAACACAGTTTATGCCCATGGTACAGGCTGAAAAGCCTTTTGTACTCTTGCACCGTGTGCTTGCTTTGGCTTGGATGGAGTTAGTTTTCCTCATAGTAACTATGTTTTGTGAGGTTTTTTTTTGTGCTGGAGGTGACAATGACAATACAGGGATGTTTTAGTCATTGCTATGTGAGCACGGCACAGCATCGAGCCCCTTTCTGCTTTTCACCCCACCCCACCAGTGAGGGGGCTGGGGATGCACAAGAAGTAGGGAGAGGACACAGTTAGGACAGCTGACCACAAATGACCACAGGGACAATTCTTATAAAGCTGGGGGAAGAAGGCAGGGTGGCACATTTGCAGTGATGGTGGTTGTCTCCCCAAGTCAACATTATGCATGAGGGAGCCATGCTCTTGGGGAGATGATGGAACACCTGTCTGCCCATGGGAGTGCTGGATTAATTCCTTTGCTTTATTTCTGTGTGCAGGGCTTGCTTTACTTATTAAACTATCCTAACTCTTGAGTTTTCTCACTTTTACTCTTCTGATTCTCTCCTTCATCTCACTGGCAGGGAGTGAGTGAGCAGCTGTATGGGGATGACTTACTGGCTGGGCTTAAGCCACAACATCCCAGCAGGATGTTAAACTGCTTGGATTTGCTGGAAAATGAAGACAAAATAACTTTAATGCAGAGAGGATGCCCCAGGATCATAGGAGATATTACCATAGATCATAAATAAAAATTTAACTCAGAAACAAGAATTTACATAGAAGACCTAGCTGTAAGCTTCCCAGGTTGGGCATTATCTGTCTAATTGCAAGAACATGAATGCCAGTGGAAAGTTGCAAAAAATCCCACTGAACTGAACTGCTGAAGGTGTTACCAGGTCTTAGGATGTCCTCAGCAGAGCCCAGCACCTGGCTCAAAAGAGCTTCATAACTGAAGGTTAATATTCATATTTATCTCTTCTCTCCTATTTTGCTAAAATTTGACCACAATACTGTCAGCCATTTTTTTTATCCTTGTAAGGAGTGACAAAAGGACATTTTTCCTGTCTGGAAAACTGTGAAATGTGTTTGCTTTTAAGTTTTGTTACAAAAAGAGAAACCCAGCCGCCCTTTGAACCCTGACACAGAGGCAATTCTCACTGAAGATGGGTTGATTTCTTCACTAGATTACAGAAAAAAGGAGGAGGCAAGGGCAGAGACAAGCATGTCAAGACGTGGTAATGAAAATGCTCACAGGAAATATGTTAGATCAGTAAATACCCTCTAATGGCATTTGCACTTATTTAACATCTCTTTTACACATCCAGTATGGCTTAGGGAAGCCTTGATATAAATGTGAATTGGGGTCATAGCAAGAGAAGAAGATAGAAGGAAATGTGCACAAACTCCGGATGATGTTCTCAAGTGGGATGCATTGGCACAGCTCCTAATGTGTGGTGGGTAAAGTTTTGGCCATGCAGTGTATTCCCACACACCGATGAAGACACACAGATGCACGTACTTTTCCTTAAAACCAGCAAGATTTCACCAGGCCCCACTTCCCATTAAAGAGGACTTACATCCTATGAAAATTCATAAACTCTGCAGGCGTTTCTATGGCGATTTGACGGAGTAATCTCCCGTCATCTCAGCTTCTTGGTGACAATGACAAGAGGAAGATGGATTTATCAAATACACAGTGACATGTTTATGACCCTGTTTTGCATAAGCAGGAACCTGAGCCAAAGGCTGTGCAGCTTGAGATAGCAAGAGGGTTTTTATAAATATTGTGACAAGTAGAAGTGATATTTGGAAGAACATGAAAAAAAAATCTTACAGTTTTTTTTTTTTTTTTTTTTTTTTAATTTGAGACAGACTGCATTGTGGTGCGGCGGGGTAAGAAAGCCTTTTCCCACACTTCTCCACAGTTCAATTTCTCGAGGGCATGAAGGCTTAGCTCTCTGCCTCACCTTGAAAAGTTTTTCTATTAACCCTTCTCCTCCCTCTGCACAGAAAGAACACCCTTTTAACAAAAGTGCCATTAGGAAGGGGGCAGAGGGAAATTCTCCCCATCTTTCATTGATAGGAAAGTAACAGGGAGAAGCTATGGGAACACAGATGGCAACAATAACTCCGTGTGTGACATGCACACAGACATGCCAGTCCCAGCTCCAGATGCACTGCTGCCTTCCCCAGCATGGCTCTCAGATGGGGAGCACCACTAGAGGGACTACACACCATCGGAAGTGTTTTTGCCCTTTTATTGCACAAAACCCCTTTCTGTTACAGTATTACTGCAGCTCCTAACCAGCAGTCTAGGCAGCTTACAGGGCACAGTTCACAGGGTGCCCCCTCATGTTGCTTGAGGCTGTATGAAGTTTTTGTCTCTTGGAAGCAGGGCTGGACCTACAGAGTCGTGAAAAGGCTTTAGTGCCCACGTTAAGCAGGGTCTTCAGCAGACACCAGGTCTTTGCCATTAAACTCGTCTGTTCAGTGCCTTAGGCTGAGCACTGAGAGATGGGCACAGACTCTTCTTCTCAAACATAGGGATGGATGAACCCCTTTGCTGCACTGCCCCCTCAGCAGCCCTGCCTGCATGAGAAATAGAGCTGTCAAGGGCTGTCGAGACAGCTTCAGCCTGAGGTGTGTCCACCAGAGGCTGTGGAGATGCTCCCAGCTCGGGAGTCTGTGGTGTGCTGAGGTCTGCACAGCTGTGCCATGCCCGGGAGGATGCACAGAAAAGGCAGGAGCAGGGAGTGAGCGATGGTGCAGAGCAGAGGACTGAGCCCCACAGTTTTACATTCACAAGTCCCACTGCAGGGGTTATCCTGCACACTGCTAGATACTCTTCTGCAGGCTGGCAGGGAGATAATAGGATGCTTGAATTTTCTTTCAACATCTCATGAAACCAGGAGGGCTGGTTGAAAGTGCAGTAAATGAATCACAAAGAGCTAAAGAAGGTAAACATGAGTAAGAAATGTGCTTGGATGTGTTTTTCCTCTCTGTATTCCATCATTTTTGTGATAATTTATACACCAAATTAAAGGATGAACGTAAGAGAGCAACTGTGTGGAAGAAAGGGTTGTGGGTACCCAGAGAGCTCATGCGCTAGACAGACCCAACCCAAACCTGCAATGCTCAATGTGAAATACAGTCTTTGTTTAAAGTTTGTTTTCCTCCCTCCCTTACCCTTCTTTTTTTCTTCCTTCAGATAAATATATTAATTAAATGACCCTTCCTTAGAATTACACAGAAAAGGGAGTTCAGGAACCTTTATTGAACCGACCTGTAAAACTAGAGCAAAATCAGCTTCTCTGTTGTTTCCCCTAAATGATTTTTCCATTGCATTTCACATCTTATCAGGGACTTGTTTGGGCTTGAAACTCTGAAGCTTTTTCTGTAGGTCAGTTCAATAAGGCACTCAAAGCTGCTTTTCTCTCCATTGATTGGGGTGTTTGGTATGGTTTTAGTTTCTTTTTTTTTTTTTTTTTTGAAAGTAAAATAATAATCCAAGGTTTTGGGTTCTTTTTTTTTTCCTCTTGCTTTTTTGTCTTGTACTTCTTTTATCTTTAAAGAAAAAAAGATATTTTCTCATTCTTGGTCCATCATAAAAATATTCCCTTTTTCACAACAAACTTATCCTGTTTCTTTACCTGGTATCTAGAGAGGACTTTAGTTTCTTCACTAACACTGCAGTGTTATAAAATTTGACTGATAGTTTCAAACAGTTATTTTAACCAGACATGAGATAGGAGCAAAACAACAGCTTCACCAACCTTCATTCTACCCCTGGGTAAATTGTGCCCTCTGTTTTTACATCCTACAGCCTTTTGCACAAAACAGTTCATTTGTTCTGATATCTATTTTTGGTGCCATCATATCTAAGGAAGAGATGGACACAGGTTGAGATTCAGGGGAATGGACAGCGTGTGAAGATGTTTAGGAATTAAATAATAATCGGGTGACTGGCAATACACGGGGAGATGAGGATGATCCACAGGTCCCTAGGATCTTCTCAGGTGCTGGGTAGTGGTTGAGTGTTAAGACAAATATGTACCCACAGGTATGAAAACACCCATCTCCTACTCTCCTGCAGCTGCCTGGCTCCAGGAACAATAGTCTAGCACAAGCTCAGAGATGCACTCTGGATTCTCATCTCTGCTTGATGCCATTTTTCTCCAAGAGCCCTTCTTAATTTCCTTCCTGATTAGTCCTGTTCTCAGAGAAGAACCACCAAAGCTTGTGGTTTCTGGCAGCCCCTGGCAGATCCTCAAGCAGCTTCTGGGCCTGCAGCGATGAGCAGGGATACCTGAAAACCCAAGGAACACAAGGAAGGACTTCCACAGGGATTGTCTGGGATGGATGAAATCCAAGAGCCCCTCTGATAGCAGCGCTGCCCAAACACACATTACAGCTCCTCCCCACAGCCTCTGCTCCAGCTTGAGGCAGCACTGCAAAATCCCAGGTGGCCAGATTTGAAGTTTCTATTTTAAAAAGTCACCTTACTTTTTGGGCATTAGTAAAAAATTCCTACTTCCAGTTGACTGATTGTATATTTTATCTTTTGTGTTGTATTTCTTCTTCGTCCCCCCTCCAGCTTCTCTCCTCTCACAGCAAACAGTTTCATGCAAAACCTTCTAAGATTTCTGTGGGGAGTGGTAGGCAATAGAACTCTGTTGTCTAATGGGATTTCCACCAGCATTTGGCATCCTTCCTGGCATTTCACCCTTCATATTATAATTTATAGTGTAATGTAATTTTTTTCATATCACGCTATAACATAAATTATTGCCAGTTTGTCCTTAACACTCAAGGAGACAGTCTAGAGCTTTCTGAAACAGGAAAAAGAATGAGAGAAAGAGAGAGAGTAAGAAAGAGATGGAAGGATGGAAGAGGTGGGAGGGAAGGGGGGGAATGAGCAAAGGAAGGGATGGGACAGAGGGATGAAGAATGGAAGGAGGGAGAGAGGAAGGAAATTTACTTTTAGAAGCAAAACTCCCAAAGCTAAACAAGCTTTTCTGAAGGCAAACTTAGTAAATAAAATAAAAGAAGGAAACTTTTTTTCTGAATAAGTTATTGTAATGTTCTGCTTCAGCCTAGGATATGTCAATGAGTCCTCAGTGGATCAGACAGGAGAGAGTCTGAGAAAAAATAATGTATTTTTAAGTTTCCTTATCTTTCTCACTAGTATGTCCCTTAAATTATTAAAAGTGAAAGACATTTTAATATCATTTGGAGGCTGTTTGTTTGTTTCTGGTATCTCATTTCACCTGGAGAATAACATTACAGAAGACAGCTTTACTGTCTATTTACTTTATTATTGTAAGTTATTTCCATTATGCGCGCCGTTAGGAGCCCCACTTGGTTAGGCGCTGCACAGATATGTCCCAAGGCAAGAACAGCCCATTTAGCTAAGGAGACTGCAGGGATTGTGGCCGTGTCCCCTCCTCTCTGAGCTGGCACAGCTCCATGGGCACAGCCACGCTCTGCATGCGGCAGTGCTGGCAGAAGACTGCTTCTGCGTTCTTCATTTGCATCACTTGAAGAAATCATCACACTCCACCGACTAAAAAATGCCCTCCCTCTGCTCACATATCCCCTGCCTTCCTTTGGAAGCTTCCCCAAAGAACGCAGAGAGAGCAGCAGAGGTGCCTTTGTGTGGTCAAGCCCATGGGGACACTCTCTGAGTAAGTCCCAAAGATTGCCATATTCCTCCATAATTAATGGCTCTCAATGTAGGAAAAAAAGAAAGGAAAATGGAAACAAAATGTTTTTAAACATACATATGATTGAGGCTTGAAACTATCAGGACAGAATCATTTGACTCCTGACTGTGGTTTCCTATGTCTGACAGGCTGGTCTGTGTCCCTGCATGGCAAGGCACAAGCTGGTCTCAGCCTGGTCTGTCTCTGCCATGCTGCAGCCAGGTGGGCATGCTTGTGAGCTGGGACAGCTGGAGATAAACACTGCAGCCAGCTCCTGCTGACAGCAACCTGGGCCATTGTACAAGCATTTTGTGCTGGATCACATCACACTTCATTTTCCTACACACCCAGTACAGGAGGGCATAATGAGAGAAAAGGAGTTTTGGAGGAAGCATAGAACCACAGAATGGTTTGGGTTGGAATAAAACTAAAGATCATCTTACACCCCCTGCCAGGGCAGAGGACTCCTTCCACTAACCCAGGTTGCTCAGAGCCCTATCCAGCCTGGCCTTGAACAGTTCCAGGGATGAGGCAGCCACAGCTTCTCTGGACAGCCTGTACCAGGACCTCACCACCCTCACAGTCAAGGATTTCTTTCTAATGTCTAATCAAAAGCTGTTGTCTTTTAGTTTAAAGACATCCCCTCTTGTCTTCTCAGTACATGTCCTTTTAAAAAGTCCCTCTCCCATTCTCTTTTACACCCTTCAGTTACCAGAAGGTTCTAGAAGGTCACCCCAGATCCTTCTCCTCTCCTGGTTGAAAAGCCCAAACTGTCTCAGCTTGTCTCCATATCAGAAGTGCCCCAGCACTGTGATCATCTTTGTGGTCCTTCTCTGGACCTGTTCTAACAGGTCTTGCCTATTTATGCCTATATGCTGGATTCAGCACTTCAGGTGGAGTTTCACAAGAGCAGAGGGGGAGAATCACCTCTCTCTACCTCCTGATCACACTGCTTTTTATGCAGCCAGCCCAGAAGCCAGTGCTTCCTCCCCCCCTTTGGACAGCATTCATGAGGCATTAAGTGCTGGGAAAATAGATGGGCTTTTGGATCAAGGTTTTTGCTAGAGCCCAGCTCTCCTCCTTCCTCTCACTTCCCTCCCTTTGCTCCTCTTCCCTCCTGGTTTTCAGCAGCTGAAGTGGAGCAGAGAGGGTACAAAACCACCCAGAGCCTCCAGCTGCAATATTCACTCAGGCTTGTGTAGGATTTACACTCTGTAGTTGTAGGATTAGATCTATAAACAGAACAGAGAAAGAAAAAAAAAAAAAAAAAGAAAAAATACTTTGCAACATCCTTATCCCTCTCCTTTCTCCATGCCCTCAGTTCTAAACCTCCCTGGCCCAGAACCTGTGAATACCTATCTTTGATGCAGTCTCAGTGATTTTAACTCCTCTCTCCACTCTATTCTTCTCCCACAGCATTGCTCAGTTACTTGAGCACAATATCTTAGGGCAGCACCTCACATATGAATTCTCTTGGTATATGGTATATATTTGCCTTTTTCCCTACAGCTTGTGAAGGATGCCTGTGGTTTAGTAAAGCCAAACACTTCATCATGTGGTAATCAGCCAGATTCAGAATTTGACACCTTTCTTTCTGATGGGCTGCTCCAAGAGCCATACAACTTTTGCAGGATCTATTTAGTAAATAACCTTGCAAATATGAGCAGCTGTGTTGGAAATATATATCCAGTTTGTTTTTCACAGGAGGGAATATCAGTACCTCCAAATGGAAATCAAAAGCAATGAAGGTGCAGAAGGGTTCTGTCACATCAGCCTCAAATTGCTTGGTGGAAGAACCCAAAATAATGACAACACTGCTGAAAGGCTCTCTGCTTCCTGGAAGTCTGAGGAATTCCTTACCAACTAATGCATAAAATCTGCCTCCTGCTTTTTCCAAATGCAATTTTCCTGGACACATCTGGTCATCAAGCTTTGCTTGTGGCTGATCCAAGCCCTTCCCCTGTTTCACCACCAGGAGGGAATGCAGGTCCTGTTCCGCTTAATCTAAGGATTTATCTGGGTTTCACTTTCTGCCTGATTGTAAATGAAGTTTGTCCATCCTAATCTTCTCTGGGGGCAGCTTGTGAGAACCACAGATGTTTTCTGAGCCTGTAGAGACTCTCAAAGGAAGGACTGCAATGTAGAATTGCAGTATTGAGAAAGTCTATAGTAATAGACATACCTGTATTAACTAATTACTCTGCTGAAACAACACACATGCCTCGACTGATGCTCACTGCATGGACCCAAACAGCATTCTTTTACTTTCTTTCACCCCCTTATTTCTTAGTAATATTTTTTTTTAGTCTCCAAGTCCAAGTTCATGTCCAGGCTTGTTTCCTTTTTCTCCTTTGTCTTCACACCCTGAGCAGAATTTAACTTAATATGTTTACTTAGACATTTTTGTCAGCCAGCTGAGCAGAACCACTACACAATAGGAACATATGTCAGCCTCTCATGGACTTATCCCTGTATTTTTGACATGATAAATTCAATCGATTGGTAAATGGGTAAATAGTGAGAGAAATTGCTTTCTCTCATTACTCTGCATGGCTGTGTCATTACCCTTTAATATTACATCATTATTGACTGATGCAGCCTGTCAAGATATGGCCAGCGGGATGTAATGCAGTTGAAGGAGATGTGCAAAATATTACAAAGTCTACCTGTGCATGTATGGGCGAAAGAGAGTGAAAGAGGGAGAGGAAGTGAGATGTGAAACAAAACAACCAAACCTGTTTCTCACTTTGTCTCAAACTCCAATCTGTGATGAATGCTTTTGGAAATTAGCCCCTTTCTTTATCAAAGAGATCAGATCCTATTTAAGCCATGCCAGCATAACTGGATATCCCCCAAAATCATCCTGCTCCTGACATTTCTGTTCCTTACTGTAAAAACTACAGTAACAACTTTTCCCATTAATACTATCATGGCAGGAAGGCAGGAAGACACGCAGGAAGGAAAGCAGGAAGGAAGTTTGGTAATTCGGAAGGAAGGAAGGAAGTCTGGAAGTTCGGAAGGAAGTTCGGAAGTTCGGAAGTTCGGAAGGAAGGATTTAGTTTTCTCCTAAATTTTGGACACTGTATCAAATCTTTGCAATCTGCTTTCTTGCTTTCTTTATTTCATTTGAAATTTCAAAAAAAAAATCTTCTGCTAAATATATTAGTAAAAGGAGTGAGAAATTTATCAGAAAGACATTTTAGCTATCAGTTAAGAGGGAAAGGAATAAATATAAAGAGAAATATTGTCAAAGACCTTGCTCTCTACCCTACTGTAGTGTTTCCCCTTTCCCTTGCTCTCTTAGCCTTCATTTGGGAGGAAGACCCGTCAAATTAAAAATGAATAAAAACTCATTAAGAAACAACAGACCTAGATGAAATTGCAGTGGGATTACACTGATAGTGTGGTCTCCCCCCACCTTTACTTCCTTTCCAAGATTGCAAACGCTTTTTCTCCACCAGGGCTTGTACCTCTATCCTGGTCCTGGCTAACCACTCCTGCATGAAACCCTGGGCTTGAAGGGCCCATGTGGAGAGAGAGTAGGAGAGAGAGGGATTTGCTTGTTATGCTTCCTTTTGTTGGTGCTTTCTTTGCCTAGAGACCAAATCCTCTCACCCCGATTTTTTACACATGCCTGCATGCAGACTGCAGAAAAGTGAGATCAAGAGAAAGAAAAACAGAAATAGTTAGAGGGGAAAAGAAGCCTCTCTGTCAAAAGGAGGAGCATTATATAGAAAGGGAATTGCATTCTGTATAAGCTTTACAGGCCAATCTTTCCTCATTTATTCTGGTATGAAACAAACCCAAGAGGAGAAAACACACTCACAAATAGACAATGAGCTACCAGGCATCTGCAACTCAGGATTCCTGCAGCAAACTCTCATTCCAGGAGCTGGCACAGGAATGTCTGAGTTGGTCTTTGACATAGAGATGTGCAACATAACCCTCCCTCTGAAAAGCTTTTCTTGCTTTTCAGCCTATACACTTAAAGATGCTGATGGTTTCATAAGTACCAACCCTGAAATACCTGAACTTATCCAGCAGATCTAAGGTTATAGGCGAAGTGCATAGGAGTACTTTTAACTCCTCTTGTGGATGGACCAATTAGAGGTCAAAAAACCCTATAAAATAGCCAACATACCACTTAAACAAGAGGACAGTCAACATGGTTAACTTCTGCTCTGGTTGTGTTAGGAGAAGCAAAAGAAATATTTTAGATATGTATTGGCACAGAAATATAGGTGGGAGGCAGGACAGGAAGATTTTTGCTAAACAGATTAACTCAGGCAAAACAAAAGGCTGGAGTAATAATCTACACTTAAACCTTTGTTCCACACAAATGCAGATTGAAGATATCTGCAGAAACTGAAGAACAGATTTTGATAAAATCCTGCTTCTGTGGACTTGTTTGACAACAGTACAGCATTGTGCTGTGGAGAGGTTGGTCACTTCAGCACCCTGAGCTGTTCTGTGAGTGTTAGAGTCCTTATGTTTTTGGTCTCTCTCCTTTGCCAGCAGTGCTATTACATAAGGGAACACACCAAATAACAGCTTTCCTGTGAAAAGTATTATCTTTCCCAGGGAGAGACAGACCAGCAAAAAGCTTTCTGTCACTTTCAATAGGAACTTTAAGCTAAAGTGTCAGCTCATGTAAATCAGTGTAGCTCCACTGAACTTCAAGTTGATGAAGCAGTTTGAAACCACTTGAAGACAAGAAATCATCTTGAAGGATCCACAGCAAAAGGTGGTGCATGAGTCATGGATTAAAATAATATTGGTAATAATGACAATAACATAAATGGAATTTGCTGTGGGACTTCTTGAACACCACCAGCAAGCTGAAAACATGGACAGTGTAAAGATGAGTTTCCTATTTTATAGACCAGAGCTGGGAATTCCATGCTTTGTGTATCTTCAGTCAGTATATAATCATATGGCTGCTGCCCTGAAAATAGTGAAATTTGGAAGTCAGATGAGGGGTATGATACAGTAAAAATAAAATTATTTTGAATATGGCGTAATTGAGTCTCTTACTCATTCACCAGGTGTCCTAAGTTCAAGTCAGGGAGTCACATATGTTCATCATCACTCATGCATACATATATATACATATATAAATCATACTGAATACCCATAGAAAATAATCATGAAATGTTTAGATTTTCACTTCCACAGACCTGGATTTCTTTCTCTTGCTCTAAAAGAGAAATCCAATCACTGTTAATGGCAGCAGGATCCTTACAGTGACAGAATCAGCCACCACTCAACAAAGTTATTCATGCACAAGGCAGTGCTATGCAGGTGGGCTGTGTGAAGCATGTAGATGCTTATGGAAGCCTTAAATCTTGTGAAATTGAGCACACTTCTGAGTTTTTGATGCACTTATAAACTGTTCCTCCTATTCAGCACTTAAGGACAATTCTGTGCCATCCCAACTTCTTTGCTATTTGGGTACCAAAAAAACAAACCCTGAGAGCTGTGAGGGTCTTCACAAAGCCTTGGGTCTGCTGCCTATGAAAGAAGGGCCAGAGCCAGAGGAAAGGTTTGGCAGGAACCTGAAGAAGCCCCCAGCTCAACTGCCACAATGCAGAACCACATTCAAGTGTGTTTTTATGACAGATACATTTCTCCCATTTTTAACCAGCCTCCAGTGACAGAGAGCCTCAGCCTCCCCAGACCATGAATTCTACCTGTATAGTTTCTTTCCTCACTGTTAGAAAGGATTTCTCTTGGTCAGAAACTTTCTCTGTTCAATTCTCTGCCTCTTTCCAAAGGCAATAAAGAAGTGAATAGAACTTCAGACAGGTAACAGAAACCCTGTTCTTTCATTAAAGATGTCTGTTGCAACATCCATTAAATGGCTGGTGCCATGAGATGCAGACATTGATACAAGGGAGCAAGTTATCCTGACAGGGATAAGGGGAAGGACATGTTCTTCCACTTTCTTTTCCAAATTTATCTGAGCCAGTCTTTGAAAATTCAATATTCATTCTAAGCTCCTGCTTAATAAACTTGGCAAACATGACATTTTTAAAATAAAACAAAACCATGCTGTTCACTTTCCCTTTTCATTCTTAATTGGCCCATCTAAAAGCAATCAAGTGAACATTTAGCTGTGGTAGAAAGATCTGCAGGAGACCTCTCCTCCAATGCCATTATTCAGGAGTGAGCAGAAGTGTGGATGTATTTATGGAGAGTGAGAGGCACACTGAAAATTCTCTTTCAATAGTGACAGAGGAGCAGAAGCATAGCCAGGGCTATGGGACCAGATGAAAAAACAGACATACAGTGCCCTGTTGCTCAGGATTAGCTGTCCAGAAGAAGTCACAGCCTTCTCTGCCTGTAGATTAGGCTCCTTTGATAGTGTCGGGGGAAATTAGGCATTAAACTATATAAACAGCACACTGAATTGGGAGCTGCCTAAACTTGGCAAAAGAAAACACCACAGAGAAAGGGATCTCTTTCAACGTGTCTCACATAGCAACCTTTCCTAGGGGATTGGCTTGCCGGGATTTAGGTGTGTTACCCCCTCCTGCCACAACACGCCCACACAGAGGAGGGTCCCCTCTCAATCAGCTGCTCAGTGAAAAGAAAGGTAAATTCCAAGAGAGGTGAGGCGTGTGTAAAGCATGGCTGTCAACCTGTCTCTCCCACAGCTGAAAAGCAGACCTGCTGAAGCACTAAATCTGTTTCACCTGTTAATGGGTTTGGGGGTATGAAATCCTCTCTCGGCTGCTTGGGGTGCATGATGAAAGACATCAGGTGTAGATCAAGCTAACTTTGCACAGCAGGTAATACAATTTCTAGAAATACACATACAAGTGTGTCTAGGGCAGGAATCAGATTTCAACAGTGGAGCCATACAAAATGTATAATTATATTTTGCATTTTTAATAAACTTATTAGCATAATAATACATTAGTCTAATAGAATATTAATGTGATGCAGAAATATTAGCATATTATAGATCCTTATTCATTAATATATTAGACCCTTATTGTATTAGTGGCACAATCTACTAGAGAAAATGTTGCTTTGTGTCTGATATTGCAATCCCCAAAAAATTTGGGATTGGCAAATATAGAGCCTCTCTGTGTCACAGGCATGCCTGAGTCTAGGTGTTAATCCAAGAGCTGAGAAGAAAATGCTTTTGCAGGCAGAAAGCACTTGATATTTGAGTCGTTTTCCCACTTTTTCTGAATTCAACCTAAAAACTTTTAAAGCTGTTTCCATGAAAAAAAAAAAGCAGCACTCTAAATCCTAAATTCTTAAAAATCTCAGAGCAGGAAGAAATAGCTCAGTTTTCTGGCATTCAGATTCCCTCCTAAAATGTAGGGAAATGGGTTCAGATCATTGCTCTCCCATTGTTTTAAATTCTGGGGAAAATCTGCTCTGGGCACCTGGCAGCCTTCCTGGTGACCAGCACCCCATTTCAGAATCTCCCTGTGTTGGACTCTTCCAAAAAGATTATCTCAGCAGCTCATACCCTGATACCCCACAGAACTGATGAGTGACCTCATTGCCTGTTTTTCTGGCTTTCTGGCACTGGCCCCCTTTCCTAAACCACTCAACAGAACTGAGAAGACTGTCCTGAAAAACACTTATTGGAAAACAGTAGTGTCCCATGAAAAGACCTGACAAATCCTATTAAATTAGGCCTCCCAAAATTCCTCTGTATCTTTGTTAAGATGCTGTCATGTTGACAGCAGCCCTGGAGTCCCATTATTTATCTGGTCTCCCCCTCCACCCCTTACCAGGAGTGAAGGGGTGAGCGTGTGTTGCTGTGCATCCTTTTGTCCTGGGGAAACAGACTCCAAGGGCATTTTTCAGGCAGGCCCCTCAGACAACTAGAATGTCAAATCAGGGCTGCTTTCTCTGATAGGGACTCGACTCCCCTATGAATGGGGCTGCACACTGCAGTTGCCTGCTCAAGCTGCATATCAGGCTGCATGACCCCGATGTCCTTATGGCAACTGAATAAACATTCTCTATAAGCTACGGAAAACAAATATCATCTAGCGACTTAATCCCACATCTCTCATTCACAGACAGACTGACAAACAGGACTAATTCCTCTTATTAATACTTTGGGTATAGGCAGCAGCACTGACCAAGATGACTCATAGGTTAGATTACGTGCTTTTAGCAGAACAGGAAAATGTGTGAAACAGAAAAATGAGGAATGTCAGTAGGGATGCAGAGTTTTGAAGTCTGTTACTTCTTTTCTTCTTTTGAGGAAATGCAGTGAAGTTTCTTTCTAGAAGCAGATATTCCCCAAGATCCAGGTAACCCTCCCAACTAAGGAAAACAAAGAGAAGGTGAAAATCATAATGCCTGCCCTCGAGAAAGCATTTGCCTCAACCTGGCATCTTTGTGGCACTGGATTGATTGAAACTCCTTCTAAGGAGCCCAGCAAAGTAGGAATTTTACTTTTTAAAATAATATACTAGTTCCCCAATAAACAAAGCTCTTGAATTGAACTGACCATAGTGAATTTTTTTCTGTCTTATATTAGACTCAAGAGGCTGTTTTCCTCGGCTTTTTTTTTCCTTGATGCATTTAAACAGCAGCTTTCCTCTTTTCCTTGTGATCATGTTAAATGTTTAATTGCTCTTTGCATTTACTGACGGCACAACATAAGCCCCTGCAGTAAAAGAGATTTGTGCTAAAACTCAAGTGCTTAAGAAATAAGGAAAGGGGTTATATTTTGGGTCAGTTCAATTATCTCTATTTTTTTTGAATTATATATTAGTTTTAATATAAGCTGCAGCACAGAAGCGCAATTAGCATTCAGACAATGTGAGAAAGTCTTGCCTGAAGTTAAGTGATGTGTAGAATCCATGCAGGGAATTCAGGGAGGTTAGGCAGTGCAGCTCACTGCCATAGCAGAGCTAAGCCAGGTCTGCAGATGGTGTAAATCAGTGCAACCATCCTGATTTATACCACATAATTACGTCCCCTCACTGCTATTTGAGATGGGCTCAAGATGACAAAATTGGGATCACCCCTGGAATACAGACTTTTTTAAAGTTCCAAATTACATTAAAATCACCCAGTCAGACTGAGAGCAAACCTTTCATTAGCAGCTATCAGCTATTCAGAACCAATGCCAGATATGCCAAAACTCCCATGATTTAAGCAGTAAGAAGAAAACCTTGCTTCCCACCTTCACATCTGTCCAAAGCAAATGCTTTTACATCCTCCATTTTAAGTTAAATTAAACTACTGCACTCTCTGCCTTGCCTAAAATAATGAAGAGCACAGAAGGGCCAAACTACTCTGGTGGGACCTATCTCCTTCTAAATATATGTTTTGGGTAGCAATAGGCAGATATTTATCCTCCTTACGTGTATCTGTCTCCTCACACCTAAATCTATTGTACCCCCTTAGCAGGGCTGACCTGAGAATTTTGCCAAGTTAGGACCCTTGTCTGTTGAGCAGCACAAGCTCCCTGTGTTTCCAGTCCCAAAACTCTCCAGCAGTTCAAGCTGTGATGTTCATTCAGTGGTTTTGCAAGAGAGTATTTCTTGGCAGAATCTGTCTAAACTCAAAGAATAAATGAGCTTGTATTCTGCAACAGGCTGTGAAAGGAAACCAGCCAGAGAGACCCTCGATAGGACCCTTAATGCTGTTTTGTTACTGTCCTTTGTTCAGGCCCCCAGCAGACTGGGGCTCTGCTGCCGAGCTGAGAGAGGGCCCAGCTGATCCTGAAGTGCAATTAATACATAACAGCTTCAACCCATCCATCCAATTTAATGCCTGCATTTCTTCTGGGCTTGCTTCTCCTTTTATTTTACATCTCATCATGAAGAGTAGCTCTTCTTAATGAAAAAAAAAAAAAGGAAAAAAAAAAGAAAGAATACAGGAAACATAATGTGGTGAAGTTTTTATATTTTGTTCTGTGTAAGTTTTTTTTTTTGTTGCTTTTTTGTTTGTTTGTTTTCCATAGATTCACCCTGCTTTTTCCCTTCCTGAATGCTGTTTTGGGTCTCTTTTTATTTAACAAAACAAGGTCAGCTCATGCAAAAAAGCTGATAGTTTCACAGGGTCCAAGACTGCTACCATCTACGGAATTACTTTTTAACACATTCTGAGTAAAAATTATCCCCTTTGAGCCAAATACAGATTGACAGCCAAACATAAAACAATCACATTTTGTTAATTCATTTACAGAGGTGCAAATGCCTAATCCAACACCACTTTGCTCTGACACCACAGCAGTGGTTTTGGGTTGTCTTTTTTTTTTAACGAGATTTTTGGGAAGGAAGCTGTTGTTACTGTTTAAGGGAGAAGACAGGATTCGTGTGAATCCCTGGGGCTGTGGGATTGCTCACCAACATCTCAAGTCCATTTTACTTGTTTATAGTTCAGAATGCAGCTTTTGTGTCAAAAACTGAAGCCTTTAACATTTTCAAAGCCTGTCTTCCTCTCAGTTGTGGTGCACATGCTGATGGAGCAAAACAAGGGCACCCAGAGTTCAGTAACTCTTATAATTGGACCTAAACTGGTTTCAGTCTAAGGTCAATTCAAAGAGGAGACTTCAGGTGCCATTCAGAAATGACAGGAGAGCCTGATGTAAGCCCTAATATTACAGGAATTGTGTAGCACTGACCAGTTGGAAATCACTGCTGGAAAGTTGCTGTTGGGATTGTCTTGCTTGCACATAAGCTATGGCTGTAGATTATTTAGAGAGACAGATAGTCAGACAGACAGATATAGGTAAGGAGATGAAATTTCATCCTTGTCACTCTGTGATCCAATTTAACCTGATTTTTCTCTATTTAATTTTGTGTGCGTTACTACAAAGGTGTCTGTAACCTCATTATCTAAGTATGGGAGATGTGAAATTAGACTAATAGGTGAGGGAGATAAATAGTTATACCACTCAGCAGCTGTGTATTTTCCTTTACCTATCATTCTACTCATGCATGCATCTTTCAGTTTTCAGAGGTGTTGAAAAGGGAAACATTCAAGGCTTAATATTTGTCCGCATTTTTTTAAGTGGTCGATACAAACACTGTCACAGCTCTGCAGCAATCTCAGTCCTCTCAAAAATGGTTCATTGAGCACCTCTGGAACATCAGTGTGAAGGCATTAGATCACACATGAGACACTCAAAAGCTATGCCAGTGTTGAAAATTCACCTTCCTTATTTGCTTCTGCCTTGTCCTGCATATAGAAAATTCTCAACTCCATGACCTGACCTTTAGAAAATATCTGATTCCCAACTGCAGTTTTAAAATATGGAGCCATGGGGTGGGCTATTGTTTTTGAGGATAGACAGCAAGGCCGGAAATACAGAGGAAATTTATGACATGGCCTTTTCCAAAATAACAGGTGACTTGGTTGACATCAGGAAGGGTTACAGTGGTGGAGCTGAAAATTATGCCACCTGTTAACCAGAAGGACAAATTCCCACCTTCTGCTTTATCTATCTAAAAAGCATGAAAGGCTCACAGTGATCTGCTGCCCACCCACTGTCCCAAGGACTTGGGGGCTGAGTTAATCCCATCACACTAACAGAACGTAACAATAAGTTGGGAGTACTTACCACATTCCTTGAAACTGAAGAAAGTTGCCATGGTTATTAGTAGCTCCTAATGATATTTGCATAGATTAACAGACTTTAATGCAATCATGAATGCTACAATCCCGGGGAAAATAATGAAGAAATCCATTATGAGGTAATAAAATAACTAAGTCAATACAGTAATAATTTGATCCCATATTAGTAATAATTTCATCTCCTGCTGCACGGCAATTTTAATGCACATACCATTTCTGGACAGTTTTATAAATATCACCTTTGTTTGAGATAATTAATTAGCAAAACCAAAAAGTATATTGCTGGTATTTTATACGATAAATTAGTCATTAGGTTTAAACTGGCAGGCTGTAATAAAACTTATTAAGATAAATATGCTGGGATTCTTAACACTTCAGAGAAGCTGTTCTCTGTCTTAAGGTTCTTCTGGTGCAAAGCTCTCATCGCTGCTGGATGGTTTCTATGTATGTTAAAACTCAATTATGAAAATCATGTTTATAACCCCAACTTGCTTAGCAATAGGAGCAGAATGCATTAGCCCATATGTGCCCAGTGGACAAGACTAAGGCGAGGGTGAGTTTCTGAGGGCCCTATTATCTCACTTCCCATCACCACTGAGAGCCCAGAGCCGCCTGCAAGACTAACCCAAACTAACTTCACTTCACAGGAACCCAGGTCCAGGTCATTCTGTCGATAAAGTGGGGAGGTTTGCAGTCAGAGGTAGAGGAGAGGGAGAATATTAACCATTAAGTGGGTGCTTACCAATTTTCGTTTTCCACTTCTTTTCTAAGCTTGTGATTACTGAATTCTTTTTTGCCTTTTGCCTGGAAATTACAAAATACCTCGGCAACATCTGTGACAAAGTGGCCATTGGGGCCAAAAGCTACTGCACTTGACAGTGACCACTGTTTCCAGCACTCTGAAATATTCCGACCATGTGGCTGGAGCTCTGAGAAAGGCTTTGCTGTGTGTTTGGGGAGCTGTCCCAGACAGATGGCACAGGTTGGCTGAGACTGTCAAAACTGGATGGGGACCAGTTTCTTGCAAGGAGTGCAGATCTTGCAGTCTAACGAGCTGATCTTGGCTCCCTGGAAGGCTGTGCTGTGTGGCCAAACCAAGGATTGCCGTTTTGGGCTTCATGACACCACTGTCCAGGAACAGGGGTATTAAATCATTAGATAACCTTTGCATAGGGCACTGTTTGGGCCTTGCTTAAACTTCCCCTGAGCCAGTTTACTGTCACCTTCTCAAGGCATTACAATTTTCCACCCTGGCCAAGCTCAGCCCTTTCGCCACAGTTCTGCATCTAGCAAGGTTTCCAAATCCCTGTCACTTTGAATTTGAAGTGGTGGTAAGTGATAAAAATTGATGATACAACAAACTCTAGTCCTTGGTGTGGGCCAATTCTTAATGGAAAACAAGAATATCCCCAAAACAGCATTCTCATTTATAAAAAACTCACAAGATTTTCCTGGCTGGGAGTAGGCCATGAGTGTTGTTGGAAACTACTATTAGGCCAATTTTGTAGTAAGTAAATAGTCAAAAGACAGAGAAAGTGGCCAAAACCATTGCTCCTCCCATTCAGAAAACCACATCTGTTATAATACTATTAGGGCAGAAAAACACATTAAAGAGCTAAGGAACTCGCTCTGCTGTGGACACACTCCCTTTCCTAATACACCATGGGCATCACTCTTGAAATAAAATGATGGAATCAATAATTTGTCATACTTGTTTAGCTTCTTTGGGGAGAGCAAATATTTTTCCCCACCATGCAGCAATGCCATCAGTTAGTGTATACTTTCTCATTGATGTACAAAGTGCTTTATGTACAAGTTTGATTTAGGAATCCCATAAGCTCTGGAGTGCTGAAAGAGTAACTGGGACAAAAATAATTGCAACAAGCACTTTGCTCTCAATTTTGTATTTTTTAACCTGCTTTGCCAGCCAGTGTTGGGGAAGGTTGTTGGACTACAAGGACCTTTGATGTGACACAGAATGGCTGCTATTACATAATCATGTCACATCCCAGTACCAATTGGTATGGTCCATGGAATTCAGCTGGTGGGCTGTATGCCTTGCTTTTTAATGAGACCTTGTTAGACTTGAATTTCCAGTTCTGATATTGGGTATGTTAATTGGAAAGCTGTTTAAAAGTGCTGTGACATGAAAAGGACCGCAAGTCTAGGCAAGACCTTAGAGATTATTCAATTTGCTGTTATTTGTGGTGCATGTCAACCCCACTGCACTCTCTGTTCTATCATCTCTGTTTTGGTGTCTTTGAACACACGACATTTGCTTTGACTGCTCAAAGGGGAAAAGCAGGGTTGTTGAGGACTAGACTTTTGGGTGCAGGTTTCTCCAGAGTAGTCTGAGACTCCTAACTGTCTAATTGAACTATTTCTTTGGCTGATCTCCATCATGCCAGGCACACCTGATTCAAATTCTGCTCAGTGTCTGTGACTCAAAAGTTATCTAGTTTTTCCAAAATTATGTTTCAATGATGTCTATTAGGTGGGTCCTTCGTTGGCTATTATGGTTGTCTCCGGTGTATGAACTGAGAAATGTAAGCACTGGGTTAAAAAAAGACTTTTTAAAAATTAGCACATGAAACCACTGAACTGCTTGGCACTCTTGTGACTGATTCATGACATCATCCTTCTAACTAAGACCTTGTGGCTCCACAGGCTGTGGTGAAAAACCATCTAAAGACACTTAGGCCAGCCCTGGGGGGTCTACCCCATTTTGGTCAAGTTGGAAAAGTCCCTGCACAATTGACTATTTTAGGATTGGATGGATCCTGAGATCCAACTGAGATCAAACTGATCCTTGCAGCTCAGTTCTCTTTGGCACAAGGGATCCTCATCTTCACAGACTTCCCAGCACCACTAAATCAAATGCTGTGAGGGGTGAGAGGAGTGAGGAAAAGGCCTTCAGCATCTCCTGTGGAAAAGTGACTTTAGTGACAGGCGTCTCACAACTGCCATTCCCACAATCGTTCCCCTTGTCAATACCGTGACCTTTCCGAGGCGGAAGCTCCTTTTTATTACTCTGTGCACTGGGGTAAACCAGGCCATGCTGTGTTATCTACCCAATTTATCAACACTATTTACAGCAGGTCCATTCCACTGTCTGGCTTAACTCAGTGCCCAGAGACTCTGCATTGAGAGAGGAGGCTGCTGCTGAAGAGAAAGAAATGTCAATTCCAGCCTAGTCCCCTAAAGTGAAATAAAAGAAACAGAGTAAATAAGTAAAGAGAAGTAAATACAGTATCTCCAGGGTGATTACGTCTATCTATTCCAATACAGGCAAGCATGAAACCAATAGAAACACCATCTTATCCTCTTAGTTATCACCACACACAGAATGTCATCTCCTGGTGGCCAAAAAAGAAAGAAACACGCCACATCCATCTTTAATGAATACAACATATCTCTCACCTGCTTGTATTTCAGCAACGCCAAACTGCTGAAAAATGAGATAGGAGAGTATGTTCTCCTTACTTGCCCTGAATCATGAGGAGGGATTAAAATGGTTCTTGTTCTGCTTTGTTTTTCAATTATTTCTCTGGGTAATTTCGTTTTTTTTTTTTTTTCTGCTCTTCTGTGCTCTAAGAGCTCAGGTTCTCCAGAACTTGTGAACAGGATGTAATCTTTTACTCTTTTTAAATCAAAGAAAAACAGGCTTTTGTATGCACAAATACTTGTAAGACCTGTGGGTAACTGGAAAGCCCTGAGTATCATGAGACTTACTGTCAAGTCACAAGGGTGGCAGTGTGCTCTCCATCACACTTACATCATTTGAGCCTTGAGCCTGCCTTTCTAGCAGGTTTAAATTCTCTGAAGTGGCAAAAAGCCCATACCCCTCTGTGGCTCTGTTGCCTGGTCTGTAGGGATGCTTAAGCCATGCAAAGAGGGGATAATGCTCTGATACTTTACCACATGTCTCAGCAGATAGCTCTTTGCATCATGTCCTCCTGCTGTATGGTCTGTACTGCTCCTTCACTTCAACAAGGATCATGCCATGCCCATCCTTACATCCTTCAAATGATTTATATATTTATTATAAGTTTATCTGTCTTACTCCCCTCCAGCCTGTATTGATATCAATCCTTGATAGCTACACTAACTCAAGACTAAACAGTCAGTCATCAATATCTTGGATTTTGTCTTCTATTATTTACACCTGTATTGAACCATCATATGGATGGTCCATGGGGACTGTGATGAACAAAAGAATTTATTTGTTTCCCTACAGCTGAAATATGGCCCCCACAAACCCCACAGCTGTGATGTATCACAATGTCTGAACATACTCAGAAATCTAACTCAACCATGTCCTTGCAGATTTACAAATCAATCAGAGCAAAATTAGGGGACATGGTGGAGGCTGCTTTCTTAAATCATACTTGAAATGTGAAATTAAGAAAATAGCAAGAACAAAACAGGAAAGAAAAGACCTGTGTATAATGAGTGATTCAGACAGTCCACCGAAACTACGGGCTCTGTTCATGTTTCCTATTGTAATTACACTTTATTGCTGCCTTTCTCTGATAGCTGTCTACAAACCAGCCCTTGACTGCCCTCCCTTTAAAGCAGACTCTGTATTTGTTGTCCTCCTGGAGCCAGAAGCCATGCCTGCCTACATGAAACACCTAAACAGACATCTGGCTGAGGCCCTAAAGAACCATGAGATTGCACATGCCTTGAAGTCAGAGCTTCATTCTAGCCACTGTGGACTTTGGCCATGAAGGTGGTGCAGCAGCTGACAGAAAAGGAGGCAGCTGAAGAGATCAAGACCACATTCCTTTGATGCTTGTACTTCACCAGGGGATAAGGGAGCCAGATCAAGGTAATTCTCCTAAGGGGAAAGACCCTTAGCATTGCACTAGGTTTGCTCACAGCATGGCTGTTCATAACCTCAGGCTCCCCACAACAAGAGCAACAAGCCCTGTAGACACCCAAAGTCAAAGCAGAAAGAATTTAGCAGGGTTGGATTGCACCTATTTCAGAGCAACCATCCCTCCTGTGATTCCCTTTGTAACTCCCTCCTTGTTTACACTGCTGAGCAGAATGCTGCCCACCACTGGGGGTGTGTTTTTCCAGGGTCACTGTCATTCAACTTTTGGTAGCTGTCTCCTAAGAGTCTCATGGTCATTTAGTCACTGCCAGCATTGTGAGATGCCTTTAACACTCCTATCTGATTGGCAGTGAAGTGTGACACCACTAGCACTGAACTTCTACAGTGTCTGTTAAAAGATAAGGGGGGAGGAAAGAAACTTGAATAATTTATGTAGTTTGTTTAATTTAAATAATTTATATGCTAAGCATTGCAAACAGAACTGAAGTTGATAATGAGTCTGAGAAGCACATTTTGAACTCAGTTGCAGATTCTACTGCATTGTAATTCTTGCAGGATACAGGATTTCCTAGCAGTATAAAGGCCTGGGAGTGTAAACAAGGTAGTTGCTTGAGGAAGACTCTATATAGATTCCTTCTTTGCCAATTACCACCAGAACATCTTATGTTCTCTACAGTTTGTTCAGTTTGAACCTCTTAAAACTATCAAAAGCTTCATCCGTTTTTCTGAGCCATAGAGAGAAGCCTGGCTCCATTGTTTGACAAATAACAGTTTGTAACTGGTGTAATCTGTAATCAGGAGTCAATTAAAGAGATATCAACAGGAAAGGAAAGATAAGGGAAAACCAGGAGAAAATCAATGAACAACATAAGGGAATTGATCATTCAAAGGGTCTTTCTTAAGCCACTGGGTCCTCTCAGAGGAATCTTTGCTGCACATTGCGCAGGTTTTGTCTTATCTTCCTCAGCATTTTTGGTCCCTTTTACATGAGGAAGCCTTTGTCTTTTGCAATAAAGGGGGAAAAATATATATATCCAAGACCCTCACCTTCCAGATTCACTGAGTGGCCACAGCCTTTTGTACTTAGAATGCAAGAGAAATACATCTGAGAGGTTGCTTAGAGCTAAAGAAAATTGATGCTAAACTTTATGAATTCTTGCATGAATTCACAGGGAATATTTCCAGGAACACTTTAAAAGATGTACATATGCTCCTCAGGGATGCAAGCATCAAAGGCATCACTAGCACACACTTCATGAAAAATAATTTCCCACAAATCCTTACACAGTTTAAGAACCATCTTTGTCATAGCAGACCAGCTATTTGCTACTGGCTTCTTTTATCAAGATCTTTTTTTTTTTCTGCTTGAATTTCTAACATGCTTAAAACCATACTTACTAGTTTCAAAAAAGCCACTAGAACAGTGGTAATGAACCCATATTACCAACACCAGCAATTGCTTTGAGTGTCAGAATATTTTGTGTTGATCCATGACTCCCCTCAGAGTTCTGCAGTTATGTATACAAATCACAGGTTTTCAGCTAAAAAATAAATACCTTTCCAGACATGAATTGCTGTGAACAACAAAAGCTTGGAAATATGAACCAAGTCCTGAGCCCTGAAGACTTAAAAACTACAAGAGAAATTATAAGAAGCCAAATATAACCACTAAGAAAAAAAAAAATCTTTTTAAGCTGATCCCTGCTAGAATTTTTTTGGGATCTTATTCATAACTTTTGAATATTTGTACATTGGCACAGTTGTGAAACCATGAAATGCTTTGGAGCTTTTTCTTGTAAAATGCCAAGAGCTGTGTCATTTTTTCTTGTTGTTTGTACCATGGTTAGGGAATTCATATGACCAGTGAAAACAACACTGATGGTGAAACATAGAACAGGTTTCAGGGTCTTTTCAGGATCCCAAGGATGTCAAAGACAAAAGCTTAGTGTGAGGAAGTCTAGAGGACACCATCAGACTGTCAAGGAAGACAAAGGGAGTCCAGGCTCTCTTTGAACCCCACAGGTGAGTTTGGGAAAGATCATACAAGTACAGAAGACATGTGTGGTAAGAGCTGCCTCCAGTGGAGGACCTAGCTACATTCCTAAAAGTAGGAAAGGCTTTGGGAAGCTGTGGTCATCACCTCTGGGAGCAGATTTTACTAACTGCTAAGATGGGCACCTTCTTGTATCTCAGCCAAAGCCAAAATTAAAACTGTGCATTCAGATAAGAGCTCCTGCACACCACACCTGAACTTTCTGTCTGAGCCCCTCTACCCTTTGCTTGAAAAATCATATACTTCAGTATGTGAAGCAATCACTCCACTGCTGTCTGCCACTGACTTTTACTATTCCACATTTAACTTTTTGGTAAAGCCAGCACTTTTATTTTCTAAATGAAGTGTGGGATGTATGACAAGGAAACCTGCTCTTTATTAACCACAAATAAAAGCAGCAGAGTCTAGCTGGCTTATCTTTGTTCTGGCAGTTTATATAATAAATCAAAAATACCTCCAACCCCTCCTGGTGCTGACCTAGATGAATTCCAGAGATAATTTCCAACCCCAACTATTCTGTAATAAACTGAACCTAGTTGAACTATCTTTAGAAAACATGGGTGTGGGGTGGGGGGACAAGGAACTAGACAGCTGAGTATGTTTCACAGCACTTCAACATATAGAGGTGGCTAGAGATAAAACTTATCCACCAAGTTTATTTCTTGTCCAAATTGTCAGCAAGTGTAATGAAGAAAAGGAATTTGGATTTACACCACTGACCAGATTTCCTTCTAGCCAAGGATGAAATAAACCATGGCAAATGGCAATAAACTTATCTACTTTAGCGTTGCACATTTTGGGTTTTGGTCTATGTCTCTCCAGGTAAAATACTGTGGATATTAAAAGAGACAACAGAATTTGCTGCACTGGACTTCACTACCTTGTCTTCTGCCAGGTAGTGCTTGCTGTCCTGGAAGATGGTGTTCTCCCCATTTCACCCCTATAATTCATAGGGTCATTTATGCAAAAGCAGGAGAATTATTTCCTGACCCCATGCACAGTCAGTTCAAAGATTCCTTCATCTTTAGCCGGTGATGTCTTGATACCAACAGAAAACTATTGCAAATGCTGGTAAATAAAGCATTTAAAATCCATTGCAGCAAGATATATAGTAAGTTTTCTTTCCCTCAAGATCTCTTTTTGTTGCTCAAAACACAAGCAGGGATGAGCCTTTCTCCTGGTGGTGGGTGGTAACAGCCAGAGCTCCTCTGACCTCTTTGCATCTGACAGCCCTTTCCCTCTGCTCTTTAGGGAGGGAAAGGCTGAAGGTCACCTCTGCCTTTCTTGCTTCCTTCCCTGATGCTCTCTGAGAAGAAAAGGTCTGAAATTCATATTGGTGACATCAAGTACAGGGTCTGCTGTGCTACTGCACTTTTAAATTAACAAAGCACCCAAAGTTGCCTCTCCTCCTTCTGTCTGCCTCTTGGCTTCTCTCTTCCTTATTCAAAGTTAAGCTGACCAAGCATTTCCTCTGCCTAATTCCCATCCAGGACTAAGCATCTCTGCTCTGACCTCCCCACAGCAGGCCCATCTTTCTCCATTCCTCACTGATGATGGGAACTCAGCAGAACAGTGGGGAAGAGGATGAAGAGCAAGCTGATCTCCTGCATCTGTCTCTCTTGAAATACCCAATACACTCCTCAGTTTCTTCCATAAATCTGTGTTTCCACACATCTGTATTTCTAAAACTGTTTTCCATTCCACCCAGTTCTTTGCCACTACCCTTCCCATTCCCTTAATATAATCCTTTTTTCCCCCCTCTCCTTCTCTGAGGTACTAGAGGATTGATGTAGAGTTCACCAAATTAAATATTTAACCATCTTTCTTCCTTCTCATAAAATCTCCTATCACCACTAGCATCACCCTTACCACACACCTGATTGTGTGGAGTTGTAACTCTGGCTGACCCAACAGTGAGAAGGTAGAAGAGGACAATACACAGCTCAAAGTCAGGTTTTTTCATCACTTCCACTTATGGGAAATAGCAATGAAAGAGAAATAGGGAAGGAATTAAAAGAGACATAGGAAAAGTCTCTCTACAAAGAAGACAGGTGTTTAACTAGAGAGCTGCTATAACCCACTTGCAACTACTGCTCATTGCTAGAATCAGGAAGCTCACAGCCATGACATACAACTCCTTCCATGCTCCTGAAATAATGCATTAAGACATGCAACACATGTAATTGTGGATGGTGTACACCTATAGCTCTGAAGCCTCTTACTTTGTAAAAAATATTCATAATTGCCTTTTTTATGTTTTTTGTTTGTTTTGTTTTGGTTTGTTGTTGTTGTTATTGTTGTTTTTGTTTTTGAGTAAGTCTTACTAAAACAAAACAACCCGAATTGCTCAAGTCACTGAGCTTGCTCAAACCTGAGGACTGCATTCATTAGTATTCTTGCATTTAATTAGTAATAACATTAAATTATGCTACAGAAAATAAGTTGTGATCCCTCCCATAAACTTCTCAAAATCCAGTAGACTAGTGGATTCTTAATGAAGGATACTGGTCAAACTCACTGAAGCCACAAACATCACATCAAATAAACCATTTGTGTGTGTTGAGGGGGAGAGGAGAATTTTTGTTTTGACTTCTTTTGTGTTTTTTTCTCCTTCCCTTTCAAAGTTATGCACAGAACACTTAATTCCACCTTTCAAGAAGGTGTTTCAGGTCAAATGTCCCCATTTCTCTAATAAACCCACAGATCATTTTCTCCTTTAAATGGGGATAATTATCTGTTGTTTGAAAAAAGATAAATGAAGGACTTCTGATGAAAGTGGAATTTTCCCACAATTCAAATAATAGTGCTGAAAGCCATTTCTTGTGAGAGCAATAGTTTAGCTGTCTTACATCCCCATCCTTCACAGGGCTGGGCTCCCCTGCCAGGCTACAAATCCCACGGTGCCCCCCATCCACAGCATTTGCCTGAGGCACCGCGACAGCTCAGGTCTGGCCACTTGGAAATTGAATTTCAATTTGAGAAAAGTCTAAATGTTTTTCTTCAATCAAAGATGTCAGACTAAAAAAAGTTTCAGTGTTCCCAGAACTCTTTACCCCAATACATGTTTTGATATTCTGCCTTTTTATTCCAATCCAGAACAAAACCAAATGTTGACAAAACTGTAATTGCTTAAATCAGCTTTCCTACTTGGGTACATTTTGTTAGAGAAGGGCAGAAGACTGTGAGGACATTTCCACTTTTGCTTGGTTCACTCAGGAAGTTTTAAAATAAGGGGGAATCTGTTGCCCCCTTAAAGGAATATTAGTGTTTGGTTTAACTATTTTAAGTAAGGCCGTGGTTAAACGTTATCCAGGTACATGGAACCAGCTAAAGGATCACAAAAGCTTTGGGCACATGAAATAAAGTGCTGATCTTAGATACTGCTACTTCAAATGTCTTTGATGTTTTTGATGTTTTAACTGTGTTTCAAAAAGTTTCAGATTCAACCTTGGGTTCTGATAGAATCTGGGATTAATGCCCAGTTGCCGAAAATCTATTTTCTATTCTTCTACATAAAACTAATGTAAAAACTTGAAGATTGTAGCAGAGCTAGCTGTTTCACTAATGTAGTTTGACTGTGTGCTCACACCCGATCTGGACATATTAACACCACAGTGTTAAACACACAACTCCTATATTAGAGATTTTTGTGCTATACATAATTTATTGTCCTCTTTCTGTTGACCTGATGTAACTCATCAAATAAGTGTCCTTAGTCCTGCCTCCCATGCAGGCAGAAGAAGGTACAATGAGCCCAAAAAGTGGATGGCAACCTATAAGCTTTGGTAGCTGAATAATTTTAGACCATGTGGCAGCACTTCCATCCTGTGTAACTACACTAGTACAAGGCTGCTGCAGGTTCATTCCTGATTTTAGAGCCATAGACAAAAGTAGCTGCAATGTCAGGTACCTGTGAGATGGCACCAGTAATTTTTAGTCACCTCCACATTAAATATAGATTTTCTTAACTGCTAACCCTGCCCAATTCAATTGTGATTGGAGCACTAAAGGAGCTGGCTCAGTTTTTGACATAACTGTAAAGAAATAAACATGTCATACTTTATAACCTACAAATGGCTGCACAGGGAGAGCCTGTGGATCTAGGCAGCATGTCCTACCTCTGACAAAGGCCAGCAGTGGATGTGTTGGGAAAACTCCATAAGAGCAGGTGCTGATGCTGCCTGGGGATGTCTTCCTAGCCTTGAAACTTAATTGATAAATTTATTGACAAGTTGCATGATGCAGGGTACTGTCACTACAGACTTTTTTTGCAAGGAGACTGACAAAGTGAAACTATCACCCTTCTACACAGGGATGGACTTTGCAACATTCCCTTGGTGACTGACAGTCCGTCATTGGGCTTTCATGTTGCAGCAAGGGAAGGAAAGGCATTTCAAAACATGTTTGTGAGACAACAGAAATCAGCAAAGGATACTCAAGGACAAACATAGCACCTGAAACTACTTGTAATTCACATTTTGTTCCTGAGGAGGTAGAGCATGTTGGCAGTGTCCCTTTAACTGCTTTGACACCGCAGAGCCTGCAGCAACAGACTCCCCCTGCCAGTAACCCAGTCAGTGGCAACTCAAAGACACACTGGATTAGGGAAAAGGCAAGCATGTTGCTCCCAGAGCCTTCACTGAAACATCTCACTTTTTAATAATATTGCTTTTCAGTCCCTTGTTTCTCAGAACACCTTGTAACTGAACTTCCTCTCTTCACACAACACCCCTCACAAAATCTAACTCATTTCTAATGAAAACAGAAGATCAAATACCTGTCCTGAGTGCACCTGAGACCCAGCAGCAGCAGGTGTCATCCGAGATAGCATGGGCTTGGATGACAGACATCCCTCTTTTTTCAAATTCTTAAGAATAGCTCCATGTATAATTGAAATATTTCTGCTGCGCATTATCATCGCTCAGTTGATCCTGACATATGACAGCTGCTAACTAAACAAGTAACACGGGCAATAGCACAAATAATGTGTTTTAAAACCAATCTAGGAACTGAACAGCTGAAGCAAGGCCTCGTTGTATGGGTGATTATGTTGAGAAAGAGTGAAAAGCTGCCTGAACTGTACAGAATTCAGCTCACTTGTGGTCTCAATCAAAAGTCTTTAGAGAGTCTTTTAAATACCTAAAGTTGATGAGGCTAAAGTGCACTTAGTGTTCCACTTCTGACTCGTGTGGAGAAACTATCTTGTGTTCCCAGTCCATAACAAAAAGCAGGACAGGCAAAATAAATCTTCCCATTTACTCTAGTGATTTTAGAAGATGCTCTGCCAGAACACAAGTGACCTTTGCAGAGCTGCACAAAGTGACTGCCTGACAGTTCTGTTTTTGCACCTTAGGGGTTCACCTCAGGGGTGCTCTTGATTCTGTGTGGCATATATCCTCTGCTCTCTGCAGACCACCACTGAAATCACCTGAACTCATGCACAAAGAAGACAGTGTCATCTCCAGTCTTGGGTCCAGCACAGAGGGTGACAAAAGAAGACAATCTTCTGTCCTCAGCCAAGGAATAGCTACGATCTGAGCCCTAGTGAAGGCTCCGGGATGAACATTAAGATGGAGGATTTGGCTGTGTGTTAGCACCAAGGAGATTTTAGGGCAATTTACCTGTCTCTGCAGACAATTTCTTCTTAGAAATGCCAAGGACTGCATCACTTCACTACTGCTAAAAATATCTGTTAAAGGAAAGGATGGAGACTGATGGAGAAATGAAAAATGGTTATAAGCCATGTTCTGGCTGTATACTGGCCGTTAACACCAGTCTGAAAGAAGTCATGCTGTATTTGGGTGATATGTACCCGCTTCAATGGTCAGAACCCAAATGTATCACAGATTGACAAAGCTGAATCTACTTGTGGGCAACAGTGACAGTCAGCCTGAACCAGTCGTGGGCACTTTGGATGCTGAACAGCCAAACAAAGCTTGCAGGAAGAGTACCCCACCTTACTGAGACCGAAACAGCTGCCTTAATGAAAGCAGGAGTGTTGTTTGAGAGCACCCTCAGCAGGGCACACCTATCAGGATGGACAGTCAGCCAGGATCACAACAGCCCTCAGTAGAGAGCGGGATCTTCACAGTCCAATTTAGATAACTATGGTGGAAAGGAAAGATGTTAACCCCAAATTAAATTGTTCCAGCCACCACAAGGGCCAAACTTTCACTCTCTTTTAAAGTACAGGGTGGCTTGTGAGCACTGTACTGTTTTCAGTGGGAAAATCAGTTTTCTGACTGCATGAGAGAAAAAAATATCTGAAACAAGCCAACAGCAAAAAAACCCCAAGGAGGCAGAAAGGAAAGAAAAGGGGGAAGGGGTCCAACTGCAGTGGTAAAATGTATGTCTGCCTCCCTAGACACAAAAACACGCTCCCCTATCTTCTGAACCAAAATCCTGATGTGGGAAGGCTTGCAGGCTCAGAGGAAAATAACTGTAATTTGTGTGAAGAAGGCATTTGCAGCAATTCATTATAATTCCTTGCTTGCTGTCACCCGTCTCTAAAGTCACTGGCAGTGCAGTACTTGTGTGAAGTTATTAAGGCCAAACTCTCTTTAGATTCATGGCAAGTGCAGAATGACAAGGCGAGAGCCCAGGCAGTGATAAAGTGAAGTGACATGCCATACCCCCTTCCTTTCCCCCACCCCATCACCACCATGCCAAGGATGAAAACACTGCAGATTTTGCAAATGAGAGCCACCTCTCCTCTCCCTGCCCTGGGCTGAGTTCTGCCTGACATGCACACATCTCCTTGAAGCATGCATCCATAGGAGGGAGCAGGAGGGAGTGGAGAAAGGCAAAGGAAAATGTGCTTTTTCCTCACTTTCCTTTCACAAAGATCACACAGGTTTCTCTCAGAGGTTCCCAGACAGATGGCATATATGTGAGATACAGAGATAAGCAAGCTGTGCAGAGGAGAGATCCAGGTGGGAACTTTTCAGCTATATGAGATAAAGGCACCTCTTAGGAAAAGAAAAAAAATTATATATACATCTCTATATATAAATTGATGACTAACTTATCTGTGTCTAGGTTTATCCCTCTGTGTTTCACTGTCTATTTTAGTAACCCCTAGACTAGATAGGAAATAGATTAATTTCTTGCAGTCATACAGACTTCCAGCAAATAAAATGGTTAAGAAAAAGGTGATCACTCTGGAGATCAGGGCTCCTTTCAAGCTGCTTTTCTCCATCCCCTCCTGTTTTTTCCTTGCATCCTTGGCCTCTGTGTTTTTTCTTTCCTCTGCCTGTCCCTTCTTTTCCTAAGCTGGACAGAAAAATCAGCTTAAAGGATAATACCGCTCAGCTTTCACTAGGATAACACAGCCAGCCCACAGGGAAGAGAAAACCTCAAACCCAACCAGAACGATGAAAACAAGCAGGTTATTAAAGGTCCTCCTAAAGCAACAGCTAAACCCGTGTTTGCAGATACTCACAGGCTGTTGCTCAGCAGTGAGGATCTCTGGTTCAAATCCAAATGCTTGCCAACAGCAGAGTTGTAGTGGGAAAATATCCTCTCCTCTCTGCTAGCCCCTTACTCTGGAAAAGCCATATGCTAGTTTAGCAGTACAGGGAGGCTCTGAGCAGAATCTGTCAGAAGCCAAAGAGGAATCACCTTGCCCAAAAGATTTCTACAAGTTAAATTAACCTGCCCATGTTAGGTTTCAAACTGCAGCAAAACCTATATTGCAAAACTTCAAACAGATGAGCAAAGCTATTAAGAGGCATCTGATGGGACTAGGTGAATGACCACAGTTAATTCTATTATCATGTACTGGGTTGTGACCATCCCTAAAGATTTCCTTCACACTGTGGTGCTGATGACCCATCTCACCTCCCCTCAGGCTGGGGAGAACATGTTAGAACTTTTGAAGTACGTCTGAAAATTCAACCATTCAAAATCTTGGGAAAGTGGGCTTGCAAAAGTCTTCCGTAATCAGCACCTGCAGCCAGGGAAAGGTGTATCAGCAGATGCCTCTCACTGTTCTCCCAGGAAGAAACACCAATGCTGTCTTCTCTTCTGATGGTAGCAGGGGAGAGAGGTTTTGCCCCTCAAACACTTGAGGTTTCAGATGAAGTCACCTGCTGGACTGGACCAGATAGGTATATGAGGCATAGATGGATGCTCCAAGAAAGAAAGAAGTGAGGCCCTGACACCCCAAGGAATCAGGGAATACTAACTCCACTGAATTCAACAGGAGCTGAGTCTTGAAATGTACTGGGGAACCTGGGAGTGAGTTAACTCTGAGCTAAGATTTAAGGCTAGACCACAACATAAATGTGCCCACTTGTTTAAATTAAAATTGCCCATAACCCTTTTATTTCCTTGCATCTGATTCTTCCCCGGCAGATGACAAGAAATTGCTGGTCGTTTGTGGTTTTTCTTGCAGTGAAAAGCCACAATCAATCACACTTTCTTCTGACCCTGCAGTTATAGGGAAACAGAATGAATTTGAGCTATATTTTCAGACTCCACAGGTTGCTCTGACTCTGTATTTGGTGCGGCATCCTCCCTCTCTGCTTCCATGTTATAAAAGATCAGGACTCTCTTTTATAAAATAGTTCTGGCATTTCCATTATCACACATGCCTGAGAACAGGGATGCAATTGCAGTGAATAGTGTGAAAAAAAGAAAGGAGAAGGAAAAAAAAGAAGAAAAATCAAAGCACAGCCGAGTTGATTATTTAAAGAGCTGGGTGAAATTTGCCATCCTTTTAAAGCATCCTGAGCTCTGGAATATCACTGTGTCACTTAATGTTTGCAGTTAAGTATTTACAGATCTGTTTCCATGGCAACCGATTCTTCAAAGTTACTTTTACAATTCTGTTTTCTAAAATGTGTTTCTTTGGTTGATTGCACAGGGATATTTGGAAAGCAGCCAGGTCTAAATCATGATTTTTTTCCCATTAAGGAGTGGTCCTTTCTAATCATGTTTAGTTAGTTCTTTGATGGCTTTATCTTGATTCGAAAATGTATTTTTTTTTTTTTTTGTTAGCAGGTGGGAGAGGGAAAGGGGAAAAACACGAACAAGCATCATGGGACTTCAGCAAAAAAAATAGTGTTGGAAATTAGGAATGTGAAATAACCTTGTCTGAGTTGATTTTATTTATCCTTTCCTTGTTTAGGAGAGTAGTCCTTTAACCACAACAAAATAAATAAATAAATGTCCCACTGACAGCTTGAATGCATTTTGAGGCCACAGGAGAAGATGACTCACTTATTAATTAGTCAGGGAGATGGCAGCATGGGGCAGGATGATGAACACTAGAAACAGTGCAGAGACTGAGACAGGTGGATGCAGTACGTGCGAGGATTGGCTGCCCCCAGCTGTACCGAAATACCTGAAAGGAGCAGGTGAAGGTTGGCCCCACCAGTAATGAGACACCTCGAGAAACAGTAGCAGGGAAGCAGTCAAACCCTGCCACGGCTCCCTTTGCAACTGTGGGCAGGGTAGTTTGAAATGTGTCTTTGTGGAGATGTGAAGAATGCCCTGAGCCCACTGACCTGTGCTCTTCCCATCGTGGCAGCACCACATCCCCATCCCTCCCTCTGGCCCTCAGGTCTTCCCAAGCAAACAAAGGGGAGTACAAGAGCTTAATCTGGAATGCAGCATGTGGGATAGATGGGAAAGGGATGTTTATATTAGCTGTCTCAAGCTATTGTCCCTACCTGAAGTGAAAGACAAATTTAAACTTGTCAGGACAAATGATAAAGGAGTGTGCTTAGCAGTGGTTAAGGAAAGGTGTAAACTTTGGGCACATGGTGGGGAAAAAATCAGCCCAGATGTGCTTGTAAAGCTCATCACAAGCAAAATGTCCTGCAATATTCAGAAAGCTGTCTCCTGGGAAACATTCAAGCTCAGGTTGGAGTAGGTTCTGAACAACCAGATCTAGCTGAAGATATTTCTGGTCATTGTAGGGCTGTTGGACTAAATGACTTTTAAAGGTCCTTTTCCACCCAAACTAGTCTGTGATTCCATGATTATGTGATTCTATGTTACTGCTGACTGAGAAAGTAAAAGTATTAAGTTATTTGGCTGGATTCACTGGTTTAGTTAGCTGGAGGTGATCCTTTGGTATATTAATAGCCATTGTGATAGAGCAGGTGAGGGGGGATATCTCAAGGGAAAGTTTAGGACCAGAAGACAGAGTATTATGGAGTAATCAGAGTATCACAGGGCATTACCCAGAGCAGATTGGTGAGGTATTTGGCATTGGTAAAGTAGAATAAATATGGACAGGTAAGTAGAATAAGATGAAGAGGGATGGGGAGAGAGATAGTCTGATCCATATTTTCCTGTGCTTTATGTGAGACCACATCAGATGGTCAAATCAAGGAATGAGGAGTCAGGACTCCTGGGCTCCCTTCCTCACTCTGCCACTAATTAAGCACCTGAACACTCAGGCACCCTGTGCCTCCAATCACCTAAATTTTCAGAATTGTTATCAGATTCAGTTAATTACTGTCTGCAAAGAGCTTAGAAACATACAGGAAAGATATTAGACAGATATCCTGATTTCAATGTTAAAGTTCAAAATATTATAATTGGAGAACTGAACAGGGGTGTGCATCTGAAACTGAAGCAACAGAATTAAAGGAAAGCTTAAAAAGTGAAAAAACAAAGGAAGAAAAATCTGGAAGAATAAAGAAAAGAAAATGAAGACTTCTAGGCAGGTGACAGGATAGGTGAATTTTGGCTGACTGAGATAATAAGCCACTCTTTTTAAACTTTTTCACTTTTTCCTCTTGCTGCAGAAATGCTCCATTAACTCTCAGGAAGATGATTGACCATTTGCCCTTTCTAGACAGAGCTGAAATAGTGGAAACATCATAGCAAAACATATGACCCAGCTTTTGGCACACCCTGTGGCTCCAGTCCTTTAACGCATTACAGTCTTGGAGTCTGAAGGGAGATGACAAAGAGACACTGCCTTGCTACAATGTTTATTAAGTGGGAAACAGCAATGAAGAGGACCAGAAGAACTTGCATCTCCTTCCTTGAGGAGGATGGAGGGACTTGATTTCTCCTGATTTATTTACCTTCAGTGTACTTAGTGAAAAGAAATCTTCATAGTGAGTGACCTTGAGGACAAGGAATAAACAAGAAGTGGGTACAGTCACCTCAGTTAAAACACAGAAAGGAAGAGAAGAGGAAAAGAAAGTCAAAATTGCATGTAATAATGGAATTTGGTAGTTACCTGCTATATTTTTAATTTTGTCTGGCTGTTGGGTGTTCATAGCCTCATAAAATGGGATCTAAATAATGAGATAAGCGGTCATAATAACAGGCTTTACACCTCCTCTTTCTTTTCTTGTTAATTTTTTTGGCTGGTCCAGCTGAGTGGACTGTGAGTAAATGCTGGTGTATGAAAAGGGAAAAGGGAAAGACCTTACCAGCTCACAGTAACTGGCTCTTGAGCCTCCAAGCTCAACATCACGGTTGGAGAAGGAACAGCAAAGCTCATCAATGCTCAAAGATATGGATTTTCAGTCCCCTCCCTCCCAAAAGCAACAGAAGCATGTCTTCATGTCTAAATAAAACAGGTCTAAGGACCCTTCTCTAGCACCATGGCCAGCTGATAAATGCTGATCACACTCATGGTAAATAGGTCTGTTAATTTGTGTGGGTTCTGCTCAGGAGTTGCAGGGAAGAAACCCACATAACAAAGCAGTTTGCAAAGCCTGGAAATGAGGGCATGTGCTGATGCCCTGAGGTGTGGCATGAGGATCTATCAGCACTCATGAGCATGCAGAACCTGTGGAAACAGTGGAGGGCAGAGCAGGGTGAAAGAAGACAAACCTGAAAGAAATTTATTCACGTGGCTTTTAGGAATGGTCTTTGAAATGATGTGTGCCTTCATGTAGGGACCCATGGTCAGCTTGGACATGGACCAAAGCTGTCAAGGGATGTGCTAATCATTCAGGAATGTGGGAAACTGTAGGGCAGGGCACATGCCAACATCCTGTTTTATGCACAGGTAGAGATGTAGGCACTGTTGACCATGAAGACAGCAACTTGTCGGCCTTCAGTTGCTCTTCGCTTTACACACTGTGGAGAAACTCAAAGATAAAAGGTACCAGTGTGTAGCTTTTCTGGGGCTCTCTTTAACAGTATGCTATTATTTCATTAGGATACAAGCACATATTTTTTTCTCCTTGTTTATATGGGAAATATGTCAGAGAGGAGTCAAGACAAACTAGGCTTTCTCTCATAAGCTATGCTCTATAACACATTCATTATTTTTATGAAGACATCTTGGAAAGAAACTTTTCTAAGCCAGCAACTCTTTAAGACTTTCATATACAGTGTAATAAGTCTTTGTCCAGTCCTTCTGGAATGAAACAAGTTGACTTCACTAATAGTCTTGTGAGTTCTCACATCTCTGTTATAAATAATTTTAGTTACAGACATTTAATTAATGTTGTAAATATACTATTTACGATGTGCTTTGGGAAATTACTAGTTCTCTCATTATACATCATGTCCTGGTTTATTGTTTTACTTTGCTTTGCTGCAGTGGCCAGGTGCCTCACAGTTTCCACAGCAATCACAGCTCTTGCTGTGGGGGCTCTGCCTTCATATTCACTCTGTCACTGGAGAGATGGGAGCTTACCATCTTCCTGGGGTCTTTAGGCACCTAATTTAAATGCAAATAGAGTGAATAGCATGCAATTGAGGTTCATCTAAGGATTAAGTGCCTAAGTGTTAGATGCCTACACTGAGCTTGTCACTTATCCTCCCTTATGCACTGAGAGGAGGGCAGCAAAACCTGGATATCCACCTAGAACTGGTTGGGTACACATTCATTGCTTGCCAGTTTTTCTTTACTGATTCTAAAAGAAAACCAGCTCAGACCTCATTCCCTGACTTGTAAATGCTAAAAAGAAAAGAAATAGGAATCCTACTCCTATATAATAAATAGGTGCACAGGGGCCTCAAAATTTCTCAGGATTTTCTTCACATAGTGACAGCTGGAGGGTATGAGCACTCCCTTCTGTGCTCAGGCTTTGATCCACCCCTGTGGCTCATATTAGAAATGTACTGTCAGGCTTGGATTTCCAAAAAGAAGCCAGAGGACTGAAAAACTCTGTTGGGATGAAAGTGCCCATCTGTACCAGTGAAAAGCCAGGACTGAGTTTTCAGGACAATGCCATTCCTGGAGTGGTAGGATTGCATCCAGCAAAGAGGGGTTTGTAACAAATAAGTGTGTTGGCTACATTAAGTCCTCACCATGTTTTATGCAGTGGTTACCATCAGAAGGTCTAAAACTTCTCACACAACTCACTCTAGTAGAGCTGAAAACTCATGTGATGTTTGGCATGTTGTGACTCAGAGGTTTCTTTTTTTGGTCTAGTACACTAAGGCACATTAGGTTATGAGACAACAAGGAGCACACAATGAGCCAATCGAGCACCTGACAAAATATAAAGCTGCATAGATGATCATGTAGTTAAAACACCCACCTGACATTTACACACATACACACCATAAACCAGAATATTTCATTTCAGCTAATTAAATCACTAATTCCACCCTGTACAAAGTGTGGTGGTGTCTCTTGTGCTTGGGAAAGCTGCTCTGGTGTGTTGGTGGAGCCTGCAAGCTTTGACACGTGCGACATGCACACACATATTCACACACTCACAAGATAGAGCCTTCTGCCACTTTTTATCCGCCAACATATTAATCTTGCGTTTCGCATTCTCTAAAAGCTTCACCATTATAACATAATTACTGCTGAAATTGACCTTTAAAATATATTCCAAATTTCAAATGTCTTTAAACCCCTCAGTGAGCACCATTTTTCAATTTCACATATTGTTTTCTTTTTTAGGAGAAGTGGGACAAAAGATGGGAAAGAGCATTAGAAAATGAATGTCAGCATGTGACATATGCACGTAGTGATAAAGCAAAATCTTGCAAAAATTTACCTGGGCATTCTAATATCCAATCTTCAAGCAGTTACAATTTCCCTTAAGCTAAATGAAAATGTAATAAGACTAACTAAAATGTTGCATTTGTGTCTCACCCTTCCCTAAAGTAATTCAATCAATCAGTTTAGCTTCACTAATATTCAAATGTTATCTGAAACTGGCAATATTAAAGTTCAAGTACTCCTCAGCCTCTAAATACATTTAAACTACCTTTATTAGAACATGCACTTTCCTAAATTAGTATTAGTACCTAAAATTGGTTGTGTTTCTAACTACCCTTAAAGGAAAATATAACCTTGCCTGCAAATGAGATACTGAACTGTGTGTGGAGGCAGATTTCTGTAACACAGCATCTCAGACTGAAAATGTGCATATTATAATGCACTGATGAACTTGTGTGCTCACATTACTGTGCAAATAAGAAAATATAAAAGCACATGGTGCAACTTCAACCCAGCAGCATTTGCATCCAGCTTTGTTCCTTCCATCTCCCTGTCCCTGGAAAGGGAGGACAGAGGGCCGGTAGGAGAGGGGAGAAAACTCCCACCACCCACGGAGTATCCAGGGGAAGGACTGCTGCAGAAAGGCATTGTCCCTTTGGCCAGAAGAGATCTGACATGGGTTTATTAACATGTTTTTCAGTTGTGGGGAAACCTGGGAGAAACTTGTCTGGAAAAGAGGGCTCATGAATCTGTCATCCAGTCTTCTCTCAAGCAGACAAGTGTATGCTTTCCACACAGGACCACTTATGCAGACATGCCCCGGCTCACCCTTAGAAGTGTACACTCAAAGGAGGCTTTGCAATATCAAGCTAACAAAGCCCACTTAGATTGGGGTGGAAGGGAGGGATGGAAAGCAAGAGGCAACTGTACCTACAGAGGGCCCTGGTCTGTGAAGAGCTTGCTGCTCTTCAGAGGTTGTTTCGAGCACACAGAGGGGCCAAGTGTCTGAAGACAAGCACAACTCTGGCTTTACACTCAGCTCTCAGGCCCCTTGTGTGGTCTCTGCTCTGTCCTATTGACAACACTTCCTGCAGCCCTGAGCAAACCCTGGGCCTGAACCACACCTGGCAGAGGAGACAAGGTATTGCCTGCATGCTCTGCAAACCTTCACAAAAACAGAGAAAGTTTTGGGTCAGAATGGGTCTTAAAAAGCATCTAGTTTCAACACCCCTGCTGTGGTCAGGGACACCTTCCACTATTCTAGGTCGCTCCAAGCCCCACTCAGCCCCTTCTTGAATGCTTCTAGGGATGGAGCAGCCACATCTTCTCTGGAAAACTTGTTCCAGTGCCTCAGCACTCTCAAGTTTTGTACAGATCTTTTCCTACCTGACCAAGAAGTTGCTGACAAGCCAAAAGTATGCAACTTCAGAGGATGAGCTCCAACGTTGGAGTCATGTGGGTGATGACAGGCACGTGAGTTGTGCAGCTTCGTGACAGACATAAAAGAGGACACTGAAGAGCACTGGGTTTGTGTCCATTTACCCCAGCTGAGGATCCAGTCCATTATTTTCAATTAGGTTTGATGGAAGATTAATCCAATCCGGAGTGTCAGTGTTCTGCCCCCTGACAGCTGCTTACTGAGTGACGCGTGTGCTGTAACCTGCTGGCCCACCTTACCTCTCACTTTATGAAAAAATGCCATGCCTCTACCAGCCTTGGTAGAAATGAAGACAAATGAAAGTAATTGGAAATCTCATTAGTGACCATCCAACACCTTTGGTGAAAGGTAGAGGGTTTTTGCTTTCCCTTGCACACACCTGGTTAGGTTGTGTGGTTTTGTTTGCATGTCCCACACCCATGCACACACCCCCCTTCTCCTTCACCCCTTCTACAGGGCAGAGAGATAATGCAAATAAATTGTTCTGCCTACTTTGCACAAAGGTTTACATATTGTTCTGTTGATAACATTTTTGGTATGCCTAATAGATGTAAGGGGGAAATATCTATCTGTAGCACTTCTAAAGTTTGTGTATTATCTAACTAGCTCATACTGCTTTAGAGGCTTTAAACCCTCCATAAGAAGTCCTTTTTCCTGTGAATCTTTTATGTTACACCTAGGTGTCCTCATTATAAGGGCTCTACTATTTGACAAGCAACGCTTGTCTCTACAGTCAGTGATGAACACAGCATGACAGGCAATGTGTGCCTCTGTCCAAAGCACTGAATCACAATAAAATGGTAAATTACTGTCTGTCATAGCTAGAAACTTCAGTGAGTAATATTTAATTCCCTATTCTACATAAGATGAGGTGGTGACGGGGGAAGGGTGCACTCATTTGGTGGTGGTGGGAAAAGCTTATATTTTTTTTTTCATCTTTGCAGTTGAAAATGTACCTGGACACTGAGAAAGAAAGCAAACGGGGGGTTGTCACAGGCGGAAAAGGATGAATTACTGACAAATGGAGTTATCACTAGAATATTTTTGGACAGCTTAGAATTTGTTATTGTTTGGGGATCATCAGGATGGAGATATTTGCAAATGGGATTCACTCTTCTCACTCTCTGGCAGAAATACGGAATTCAGTTTCGATTAAAATGCAATAATAATTGTGAGTTGGACTGTGTGTCACTGATTCTCTGAAAGGCCCCCATTAAAGAAGTCTCTATTTTAAAACAAGCCATTCATCATTGGAGTGTAATTTCCAGTAAATATATTGTTTGTTCAACTGTATTGCTAGAGATAATATTTAAAATTCTCTCCTCATATCTCATTATGAAATAATTGATAGCAACATGGCCATTTCTTTTCATTCTTGAGGGTTTTTTTTTGCTGTTGTTTTTCTCCCCCTCTTCCTTTAAGGCAAACTCTTGAAACAATCAATATCAGCACTTTCAAAAGTGTGATACAATAAATAAATCTCTCAGACAATGACAGAGAACATCCTTATAATAAATTTACCATAAATAAAACTGTGTGTGAAATTCCTAAGAGCCATTTTACATGAATGCCTTCAAATTTTGTGCAAGGAGAGAGAGGAAAAGGAGGGGGAGAGATGAGGACAAAGATGTGTATTCAACAAATTGCTTCATTCTCAAAATATCTTACATTTGGCTGGCTGTGTGGTGCATGAAAAGAAAACTCCTTCCCCCCTGCAGAAACACACTGCAGTGTTTGGACTTGTTTAATTAATATTGGCCTTGGTTGCCATATATTAATCTTTGTTTTTAATAAGACACATTGCTACAGCAGAATTTGTAACTTAACTGCTGTCTTGCAAAACACTTTTGGAGTCTTTATCTTGAAATATTGTAATAGACCAAAATCAAAAATGGTTTTTGCCACCAAGGTCCAGTTTTCAAGTGACCCAGCACAAACACACCTAAGAGATTTAAATACCATCACAAATCTTAAAGGTAATTTATACCCTCTGTGGTACAGTACAAAATTTCCAATTTTGCGGTCCTTTTTTTCTCATATCATATGCCACAACCTGGAATTTCATGTGAGGTCAAATTTTCAGAGAAAATTTCTTCCTTCCCTCTCCTTCCCATTCTCTCTGATTTTCAGTAAAACTGGGGTTCCACCAAGAATCTAGCAACCAGGTTTCTCAAGCCTAAAACCTGTGCTTTTGTTTAAGTAGGTATTTAAGCAATTTGCTGAAGAGGAATCAAGCATATTGTTTACCTACAGAGATGCTTTCCTTGGATCTGAACAAAGTGCTTCAGGTGTCTTCACCAAACACTGGAATAAGGACAGGCAGATTCTTGTGCAAGACTTGTGATCTGTTAGGATGTCATATTGGCACTGGGACACCATGGTACAGAGATGGCAGTACAGACTGAACCAAAGAAAATGGGCTTCTCTGAATTCTGTATTGCTTAGATTGAAATGCTTTGCTGAAAATCCTATGCTTTCCTTCTGACTTGTGCTGGTGTAATCTGAACTTCAGAACTATATTTTTTAGGGGGGAAAGAAGAAATAATACCTGGTAGGTGGTATATGTTTTGTTATTAATAGCAATACTTAGCACTCAGCTGTCACTTTTCATCTCCAAAGCACTTTACATAATTAACTAATTCATCTTCACCATCCCTGCATGAGATGGAGCTTTTCAACTGAGGCAGCACAGCAGCTCGTGCTCAGGACTGACTCTGCTCACAGGGACAAATTTTGGGTGAAAACCAGCTGATTTGTCCTAAGGACAGGGGTTTCTTAGGAACTTGTGCAAGGATAAGTGCAGTTGTGAGACCATCTAAGGAACCTGATGGTGCACAAGTCCATGGAACCTGATGAAGTTCATCTGTGGGTCCTGAGAGAACTATTAGGTAAAGTCACTAAGGCATGGTGCACCATTTTTGAAAAGCTGTAGCAACCTGGTGAAATTCCCAGTGACTGGAAAAAGGTAAATATATCCTCCATTTTAAAAGGGAAAAAAAAGAAAGGCTCATATCTGTGTCCAGAAAGGTCATGGAGCACATACTCCTGGACACTGCGCTAAGGCACATGGAAACTAACAAGGTGATAGATGATAGCCACCATGGCTTCACTAAGGGTAAAATGTGCCTGACATATTTCATGGCCTTCTACAGCTGGAGGAGAGCCCTGGTGGATAAGGGAAGAGTGACTGACATCATCTACCTGGACTTGCAAAAAGCATTTGATAATGACCCACAGAACCTCTTTGTTTAGACTGCAGAGCTATGGGTTTGACATGGCCACTCAGTCAGAATTAGGATTTAGCTGAATGGGTGCACTAAAAGACTTGAGTCTTTTCAATGTCCAGTTGAAGAGCAGTCATAGGTGGCATTCCTCTGGGGTGAGTATTGGGACCACCACTGGCTGACTAAAGGAGCCTTTTACATGAAAATACTGGCATGTGGTGTCCCAGGAGACACTTCAAAGCTCTGTCTACCCATGTGGAGAGGGGTGTTGTGCAGTTTGTTCTAGTGACTCCCCTTTCCAGGACTGTCCCTGTATCCTGAGGACTCCCCGGCCCTCTAGGTGCTTGGGGATGGGCTGCCAGTCTCACCAGTTTATCCACACCTACAGGACCTACACATCCATTCAGAGCCATCCATCAGAGCTCCATCACTGGGACCTGCTGGAAACAAGGTGCTACTTGATTCAGGTCAGTTTTCAGAACCTCTACATGAGGAAGACTCCTGTGAAATCAGCCTTTCCTTGTGTTTGGATTGACACCAGCCTTTTTGAGCAAATCACAGTGACAAAGGGCAACCTGTGAACTCTGGAGCCCCTATGTATTTGCTGACATTATTATATTACCTTCTATATTTTTCTTTTTCTTATATGATGACAGAGATTTTGCATTAGGACTTAAACCAAAGCATTTTAAAGTCTTCCTTTCAGCCCTTTTTGCAGTGGGCATACCTATAGGCCAAATACCTCCATCCTCTCTGCAAACACTTTGGGAGAATTGGTTTAATCCTGCCAAGAGCTCAGACATGCAATAAAGCCTTCAGTGGTCCTGACCCTGCACTAAGGTTCATAACAGGCATCTCCCAGTGCTAAACTCTGGGGAGCAAACAGGCCAAAGCAGTAGAAACTAGTTTTAGGCGACAGTAGAGGGTAGAAATTCCCTGCAGGTACCCTGCTGGATTCTCCTTCATCCCCATTGACAAAGAAGACTCACAAACAAATGACTTTTGCCACAGGCTCCACAGAGTGGCATCAAAAATTAGGCTGCACAATCTCCCCATGGGTTTAGTGCTCTGCTGACTGTGGGAAGTGATGAGTTTTTTCCTGGTGTGTGGCCATCCACACGTGCGTGGGAGGACCTCTGCCAGAAGGCGGTTTTTCAGAACTTGCATTGAAAGTCAAACCCTGCAATTATAAGGAGTGGCTGTACTTAAAAGAGAGATGTAGAACACCCAAGCACACTCTCGGATTTATCATACTGAAGGAACATAGTCCTTTTTCTATGCAGTTGCACTTTTTGATAAACGGCCTACATTAGGGCACCTCAAAGGTGCTCTGCATCATTAATTACTAGGGTATATGCTGAAGAGGAAGTTAATGAAACTTATCTCTTGCATGGAAGTGAGAAATCTTACTACCTGATGATTTCTGATGGAAGAAGATGTTTCTGAAACCACAGGTGCAACCTTGTACAGGTAATAATAACATAACACTCAAGGGAGTCTTTTATATCTGAGGATGTCATTTTTCTTTCTGATTTATAGGATACTAATGGCTTTTCTCCTTTTCTTCCCTTTTTTTTTTGAGCCAAGAGCTATGGTAAAAATCAACTGATGATGCTCAGATTCAGAGAGTAAAAGAGAAAAGAAAAAAGAACAGAATAAAATGGGACAAATAAGAGTCCCTCTGGGAGGAATGCCAGCCGCTAGTTTTGCTATTATTATACTGGAGAATCTTATAAAACTCTAGCCATTAATAACGGGCTCTGCCAGATATTGATAATTTATTCAAATTGTAGGTCTGGATTTGAGGGAGCAGATGTTCTTCATGCAGACACTTTCAGAAAACGAATTCCAAAGAAACAAAATAGCATTCGGTGCTATCAGTAGAGAAGAAAGGCAGTATTTTAGTGTGCAGTAAACATCTGGACTGCCTTCTATTTTTATTGCCTCTCTCACCCCTGTTCTCTCCTACCCATATACCCTTACCTCTGGATGATTCTGTTGCTCTTCTTCTTTGACGTCAGATAAATAAATAAGTACTCTGCTTGGCCTCCTGCCTGTGTTAGAATAGATAATGACAGATTTCACTAGGAGTAATGGGACCTGACCAACCCCAAATCACTTTGAGCAGGAGCAAAGCCTCCAAACAAGCTACCTATTAGGAAGAGTAAAAATTAATTTTGATTGAGAACAATTTTTTTTTTCCTGGTCATTTCAATGTTTTGATGGTGCTCTGCCCAATATGGAGCTTGGTTCTACCCTCCAGCAAATTCACAGCTGTTCCCACTTTCTTTCTTTCTCTGTCTGCCTTGCTAGGTTGGAGGAAGGCTGAGTATTCATAACCCCAAAATCTCACTGTCACAGATGGTCCAAATTGAAGCAAGCTGTTCTATCACCTTCTCCAGTTGTTGGCTGCTCCATTTGAAACCACCCTCGACATGGTGCAACAGAATGTGCTGTGTGTCCAAAAACTGTTAAACATATTTCCTTGGGCACAGTGACAACAGTTGATGAACACTAAACTACCAGTGGTCCTGCTCTCTCCAAAAAAGAAGCTAATCTCTAGGACCAAATCCAGAGGTTATAGTGAGATCATGTTGGCCAGATCTTATGCCTGGGAGATCACTTTGCTTTCTGCAGATCTGTGTGGTTCTGCACTGTTTGGAAACATGAGTAGGTCCAAGGTAGCCAGGGGAGCTAGGATGGTGGTCTAATTTTCAGTTCTTTGCAAATGACTGTACAGAATTTCATTCCCAACCAGTCCCATTTTACAATTCCCATCCATTTGCAGCTAATCTCATGCAATAACTTGTCTTCCAACTGGTTGCACGTTGCCATCTGTCTCTGCTCCTGACTGATCCCAAGTTGCCATCTGCCCCTGGCTGCCCTTTCTTTAGCTATACCCCATTTGGAGAGGTACATAAATGATTCTGAAGGATGTCAGTCCTTTAGACTGTCTGTCCAACCCCCTGATGGACACATGGCTTTCACAGCCTGCAGAGACCGAGGCATGCTGCTCCCCATCACACATGCAGCCTCCCTCTTTGCAGTAACTGTCATGAAGGAGTGTTTGCCAACAAAGGGAATCAAAAAAAAAAAAAGATTAGTCCAGGGATCTACACAACAGGATGTGGGAAGTACAAGCAAAAGAATAGTCAGAAGCAATTTATTTGCAAAGAGTATGCAGATATGGTCGTCGGACACTACACATTGAAAATAACCCTAAATTAGTTGAGTCTCTCTGTTTGCTCCCTGCTTCTGTGTCCATTGTCTGCAGTGACAGGCATCCAGGGAAGGCTCTTGCATGGTAGGAGTATAAAAGTGATCATATCTAATTTCCCTTCAAAGCTTGAGTTATGACTTTTGAGACCTTTTCATAAAGAACTCACACTGCTTCTGAGGCTGTCACTCTTGGAAGTATTTTCCTTTTGTGAGAGAAACAGAGCGTAGCTGTTGCAACATTCCTCTGGGGTAAATTGTCTCCTTTTTGTCTTGCCTATGTTTAGGTGACAGCAAAAACCTCCAAGTTTCACTCTGATGGTGACAGCACTTCACAGTTCAATAGTAGAAGGGGAATGGAGTCATCAGTTCACTTCCCATCCTTTGCAATGTTGCCTTGGCCTCTAGTGCTGCACTTCCCATGCATGACGTACAGAAATGACTGAAAGAATCAGAGCCTAAAAAGTGTCTTCTAATTTTTCCTATGCCCAGTTACCAGCTGCCACTAACTTTGCAAACTCTATTGACTACTGCTGTGTCTGGTGCTAAGTATCTTCAGACTTCATTCCAAGTAATAAGAAAAAAAACCGAGGGGCAATCAGCTAGTTCCATGATGAATGAAGCCCATGTCACTCAGAGAAAATGAATATTTCTTTGCAATAATGACCAGATGGTAGCAAGACTCAGATCCAAATTAAAACATGCATGATAAATGCCAAGAAAACACAGAAAGACAAAAACCCAACCTGGAGTGAAATCTCTCTATAAATCTTTCCCCCCTACAACACAGGCACTTCTAATGGGAATTAAATTATTAAGAGGTGTTGCAAGGAGAATACAAATGTGAGAATCTTCCTCCTTCTTGGAACTTTTTGAAAGAGTATTTCAGCACAGCCAGCTGGCTTTTCTTCTCCATCTGAGAGAGCACTGGTCTGAATAGGATCTTTTCATGTAGAAGCACAGGCAAAATACTAATCCAGAAAATAAATTATACATTGGAGTTGGCATAGAAATAGCATATATTTTGCCTTCTCTAGAGTTGACCTGTGGAACTCCTTGCTACAAGAAATTATTGCAGCTGAAGGTCTTTGAGAACTTAGAAAGGGGGTAGTATTCATAACTACATGATCTTTAGGTCCCCTTCAACCTAAAACATTTTATGATTCTCTGATTTGCAAATAGTAATAGCATACAAAATTGTACTAACCAGAGAAAATGCTGGAAGTGGTTTTACAATATCTTATTTCCACTAAAAGTAAATTACTGGTTTTAGAAAGAAATGTTGTTATGAAAAATGTAGAGTCTGCAATTTTTTTTCTGATATTTTTCATGAGGTATATTATATTTGAAAGTGCTATGAACATGACAAAGAACAACAAATAGTGCTGGATCTGAACTAATATGGCATTTGCTGAGATATTTGAAGGAAGTCTGTGTTTTGGCATCCTCCCTATGTCTTTTAGGTGAGCCAAACCTAGCCCTACACTGTCCAAAAAAACAATACCCTCAGAAACTTTATTTTTTAACTTCCTGTTTCTGGTCCTGCATGATCCATTCTATGTTCCCTTCCTTCTATTCACAGATCTCATGGTGACACAAAATAGATGGTCTCTCAGGGGGCTCTCTAGCCTCTCCCTGTTGGCATTGTCACCTTTTCCCAGCACTAAGTTAATGAGAAATATTAAATTACAGAGGTGCACACACACTTTAGGAAGAAACATAGTGTTTGATCCCGCCAAACTGCCAAGCTCTACTTAAAACCGATAAAAAATGTTCTTCCCCAGCAAGATGTGATTAGCTTTTATACCTGTGCAGATTGTACAAACACACAGGAGGGAGCTTTTAAATATCATTGATTTGCCTATTTGAAATTATTAATTTCAAATTCGGCTGGAACAACCTTTGCTAAATTACACTGTGCCAGTGGGAGTTAGAGGACCCACAAGTCTAAACTTAACTTTAGAATGGGAGGAGGGAGGGCTAAAGACGAAGGGAAAAAAAAAAACCTGAAACAACTAAAAGTCCATTTAAACTCAGTAGGTTTCCAGTTAATTACATTTTCACACCTATCTCAGTAGTTACAGATGTATTTATAATGTATGCCTGCCTCTGTGGTTACTGAATACTGCATTCTCCACGGACTCTAAGAGCCAGGATTTCTTTCCTACATCTAAAAGACCTTCCATTTTAATTGCAGTCACATCCAAGTACTGTCTGGGTTCAATTGTAATGGCTCAAAGTAATTTTCTTTGCTTCCCTTTTCCCCTCTTCTTTCCCCGCTCTCCTGTCCTCCCCTCTCCCCATATAAAAGGAACAGCTGGATTTCCTATGGGGAAACATCACTGGTGTCTGGAGAAGCATATATCCACCTGTGGACTGTGCAGTGGGATAGATGGACTCGACTACTCACCACAACAACATTCCCTCCCCATCCTCAAACATACCTCAGCTCTTTTGGATGGGGATACACTAATTCATCCCTCCACAGCTCCTTTTCAAGATGAGAATGCACCCCTTTTCTCTTCAAAGAATTTATCTTAAACCTTGCCTGAGGTAGAACCCGGGATCTGCTCTCCAGGTTGTAGGTCCCACAAAAGGGGCCACAGCTAAGATTCAGCCTTTCATTCCTAGCCACAACTTGTGTCCCACTGCTCTGCAGAGCGAAACACGTTCCTCCAGAAGTCAATTGCTCTGTCTTCTTTTCAAGGAGATGAATTGCCACCTGGAGTAACTTTTCCTCTCTGCTGGCTTTTAAAGGAGCTATAGGTCAATAGCTCACTTTTGTATTTCAAAATACAAAAATTAAAGCAGGACTTAAGAGGCTTGTCAGGACCATTTAATGAAGCTCTTGCTGAGGGAAGGACTCAGTGTGAGCACACCTCAGTTTTGCTGAGCCCTCTGCTCCTGCAACGGGTTCCTACCTTTTTGGGGTAGAGGAACAAGGAGTGGAGACAGAGAGTTAGTTACGCAGATTGTCTCCATTACATTATCTCTTCTTGTGGAATGGCCAACTTTTTGTGAACTTTACCCCTTGGGCCAGAAGTCCCCAATTCTTCTGAGAAGCACTGGAGGTGAGCCCCATTATTGCACTCCTTACCTCGATCCATTTCACTGCTCCAAATATCCTGCATATTCAACTGAACCTATATGAACAACAACTTCCCACTGGAGTAAGAGACACTGAATGACAGTGTCAGGTCTGAAACAGCACAAAACTTTCTCAACGGCTTTGTAAAAGTATCTGTCACAAAAAAAAAAAAATGTTCATCATAGACTGCAGACATTCTTCAGTTGTAGAGCTAGGGACACTGCCACATCTTGCCTTTTCTACTGTACACCCCAAGAGCAGACATAGAGACAGACTTCAAAAATAAAACCAATGAAACAAAAGTGGTTGTGCATTTAAATTTGTCCCCTTCAGAAGAAAATGTCAGAAGAGGCTCACTGGAGAGAAACTGGTCATACTACTTAATGCGTGTCTGGAGGGCTCTCTAGCATGCTGGTGCTGAGGATGGGATGAAAACCTATTTGGAACAGAACAGCACTCAGGAGATTATTCACAGCTGCAGCATAAACAGTGAAAATTTACTAAAGTATATAGACCACCCAAGCATGCAGTAAATGAACTTCACAGTAATGGAATTGCCATATCTCCCTGAATTTTACCTGTATGTAAGGCTACCCTGCTGTTTCAAAAGCAAATTCAGACTGGATGGTAGGTGCCCAGGTGATTAGAATACAAGCCATAGCGAGAAGATAAACCATCTAAGTTGATAAGGATAGTATAGACTGCTCTGACTGAGCAAAACCAGTGTGAGCATTCAAGGAGACAAATGGGTTGTAGAAGCATAGCAACAGCTAAGGTTTGCAGAAACACTCATTTGAAGTAATATCATACTATCTGGAAAACTAATCTGTGATTGCTGCAAAAGGCAGCTTTTCATCTGGTGTCTATCAGCATAGATCCATTGATGCCAGTCTCTTTTCTCAGTAGTGCAATGTGCTGTTCCTCTGCTAATGTAACACAATATAATTCCAGACTTTTAAAAATTTCAGTGGAGTTCCATGACTTCCACAAAGTGAGGGTTAGGTTGACAGCCTTATGCTGCACATGCAGGGAGAGGCAGTGTTAAGATGACAGAAGCCACCTTAACCTCTTTCCTTGATATCTGTGTTTGGCTGCAGAGCCACAGCACTATGACAGTGAGGAGTTCTCACTAAACACATCATCCCCTCCCAACCATTTCCATTTGCAGTCCTCTCCCTGCATGTCTTGAAGAGCCCTGTGAACACAGTTGAATCCAGCCTTCCTGCCCAGCTATCACAGCTGATCAGTGGGTGGCAAAACTGATGCAGTAAGATGTTGGCTGGTTCACAGACATCACACAGGTTTACCTCTTTTTCTTACTGATTTTTCACTTTTCCCCTGATCAGCAGCAGTCAGCATGAAGCCAGAGCCAGAGCTTGTTGGTCATAAGCTGAGGGAGATCAAAACACCATGGCCATCTCGTCCAAGGGGGCAGTTTGGTCTCAGGTGTTTTGGTTTTGTCCTACCTATTGTGTTGTTACTGGTGTAGACTGGCACACTGCCAGCCCTGACCATCTAGCATTCACAGTCAATATCTGGGCATCGTTTGGGGTGTACCATGAGTCAGGAACCTTTCCCAGAAGAAAAAATTGGATGATGCCATCTGGCTTCAGGGTGAAGAATATTTCTAGAAGTGTAGGCATTAGTCACCCTGGTTCACTTGCCTGCAGAGCAAGTTTGTGGCAAGAGCAGAGGTAGCTGCCCAGACATCCCTCTCCTGGCACTAACATCATTGTAGGGACTTCAGCTTGTTTTAGCCAGAGTGGTTTAAGGGAAGCACCTCTACTAAGACATAGGAAAAAATCCTACATAAAGTGATTTGCAAAGGGGAGGGGCCTCTTGATGCCAACAGCATCCTGCTTCTGAGATGCTGCTCAGCCAAGGGGTTGGATTTTGGTGTCTCTGCTGCCAGCTCACAGCTCCTGGGTGATGAGGCCAGGAGTGGCTGAGCAGGATGGTCTCCCCCTCAGAGGACAAGGTTCAGCCATTGTCCTTGGCTTTGAGTACTTACTCAGCAGAGGAAGGGAACGTGAGGTGGGAAAAGACAGCAAGGAGGGAAAGCAAAAATAAACCCTACCAAACCAAACAAAAATGTTTTCAGTTCCAGTCAGGAACAGAGAGATTGAAAATGACATCAAGTCAGTTCTCATTGATTCTCTTTTGTTATAACCATTATATAGAGCCTTCCAATCCCTTATATTCTCCTGGCTGGCAAACACTGTCTGAGCATCTTAACCCAGAGTCTCTGGGCCACTCTCTCCATCTTTTCCTTTAAAATTATTATTATTACTATTATTATTTCTTTCCTCATTGTTTTTAAATCACTCTCTATATAACAGTTGCTTTTCACATTAAATAACATCAGATGAGAGCTCACCACAGTCAGAAGAATGAAACTGTCATCTCTAATTTGCTTGGCAGAAGCTGTGTTGACAAGAAGTTGTCTGTGGTTATTTAGAAATAAAATAATGCTCTGAGGAGAAGTGCAGAAACTTAATAGGACTTTAAAAACAACAGGAGCCATGGGGACTGCAGATGGTTCCTAGGCCTAAGGACTAAATAAACAATGATTTTATAGGCAAGAATGTAGCCTAGGGGAGATGGCCTCTAAAGAGATGTTCACACATATTGTGTCCAACATCATTAGACTGCCCGGTGGGAGCAAACGTTCGGCAGTTAAAGACATTTTGAAAAGGAAAAATCAGCCTCAAAAGATGCTTTAAATGAACAGGAGGTGGAAGAGCAAGCCGTCTAAAGAACTTCGCGCAGCTAAATGACTCACCAAACATCTGTCTCAGGGACCAATAATTTGAAACTGATTGACTTAGTGGATATAAAATATATAGATAAAATGTAGAGGAAAAAGAAAAGTAAAAAACATCCAAAGGGGAAGGTGGGATTTGCTGCAGGAAAACAAGAGGTGGAGGTCGGTGTGGAAGGGGGGATTGGGAGGGGGGAGATGGGAGATTCATAAATAAATAGCAATAAAGGCAGCAGGGATGAGCTCTGTCTAAGGTCCAGAACACAGCTCGTATTCTCTCTCTCTCTCTCTCAGGTTTCATTTAAGCCTGGAACATGAGTGTAAAGAATATTAAAAAAAAAAAAAAAAAAAAAAAAAAAGACAACCTGATATTCACTGATTGAAAAAGCAAACACAGGGACCAGCTTTGAAAGGGATCCAGTGCTGCGATTTTGAAAATAAGGGCCTTGAAACAGCAAGTGCAATCTTCTGCCCAGGGCTGCTAAACCCTTTCTGTCAAACCATTTACATTTATAAGGCCTTCAATCATGTAGTGGTTTTATTTTTTCCCCCTTTCCCCACTTCCTACCTCCCACCCCACCTCCTTTCTCCCTCTCCTTTCTGCAGAACACTCATTTCAGACTCACTCTTTTGTTACACCTGTTTGCAAGTGGGTATTTTGCAGTTAACTTCAGCTGGCCTCTTCATATTTATGGCTTTCAAGAAAGGCAGAAGGTGGGGTGAGGGAGTGAGCCAAGAAAGGCTTTTTGTGAAGAATGTGGTAAATTTTGCATCTAGCATTTTTTGGCTGGAGGGTTTGCTGCAAAGAAAGGAATGTTGATGTTGCAGCTGCTGCTGGAGAGACCTTTTCCTGTCATAGAGAAGAACAGTGAAATCCCTATTGTGTTAAAGCCAAATCCTTATTTTTTTGTATCTTAACAGCTGTATATACAAATCTGTTAGATTCCACACATTTTCTTGTATTAATTACCTGGGAATAAGATTACATTTCTGAAATAACAAATTCTATTGTAATGGGAAAGAACACATTTTTTTTTTTTTCCTTTGGCAACAACATCAAAATGCAACATTTGGACAATTCTCTGAGATTTTGTTCTTGATTTTCTTCCCCCCCGCAGAAGAAAGACACTGTTTTCAATGATCTGGCATTTCCTAGCAAACTTAGTAACAACAGAAGCCAACCCAAGCCAAACAAAATACAATTTAATTGAAAATTCCCAACCCTCACACTGGACAAGGTCTGCTTTTGCTATCCAATCTTACTTTTCAGCCTTCTTTTGGAGCTGGCAGTTTAATTGATGTGAACCAGGTTGACCTGCTTTTTTTGCTCATCTGAGGATACTTGGATCGTATTCTGTGTCCCTTGAAGCAGTAGAAAAATAGCACCAGTGCTCTTGAAACTAACAGGATGCTCATCACCTTGGGTTTGTAAGACGAACACCAGATAAAGAGAATCAATAATCTATCTCAGAGCAGCAAAAACATCAGAGCAAGCCCTTCCACACAACCCTCAAAGCCTCACAGTGAGTCACCATCAGCAAATACGGATCTTGTTCGTGCCTCTCGCTCTCAGGATAACACACTAGAAATAACACTGCTATTTAGATCTTGCGTAGCATTTGTAGGAGGGAAACAAGCCTCTCAAAGCTCTTGGCAAAGCTGGTTGAAGCATCACTATTCCCATTTTGCAGGCTGGGCAAAAGTGTGACCCTCAGAAAGGGTCTGTGAGTCAAGCTGGAGACCCCCCATGAGCAGCTCAGTGGCCCAGCACCCCTACACCCCCTTATCACCCCAGGCATCAGTGAGGATGCCAGCTTTGGCTGTGGGCACTTAGGGTGGACAGTCATTCCTAGCCCTCACCTCACCCATTTCCACAAATCTTCCATTCCCAGGAGCCAGTGGCAAGACAGAAAAGGTGATTCCTAACACCAAAGGTCCAAAACATCTCTGCAGAGGAAGCAAGTAGTTGCTTCTGATTGAAATGGTCATTAAGGAGCAAACTTGTCTCTGCCCTACTGCTTAGCCACCATCTCTGCATGTCACCTTCATCACCCCACCTAAACCACTGTTTTCAAATGTGGGTCCCTGAAATTAAATGTCTGAATCCTTACTCAGACATCAGAATAGCTGGCCATCATCTCAAAGTTGCTAAGCAACCATTGCTCATATCGGAGCTGACGGGACATGCAAACACGCCGTGATACCACCTCTGGCAAGCATCCCTCTGGTCCTTAAATACTGAACAAGTTTTCTGCCTTTAAGCACCTGAGGATAAACTTTCTGACCTTAAAGTCTTTGTGCCTCAGTCCTCCCTTCTATGAAATAGTGTTGCACCTCACTGAGCATCGGCAGGCAGCTGAACTGCAGCTCATCTGCAAAACGCCCGACTGCTTGGGTGAAAGAAACTGCAGCAAGAAACAGGCAAAACAGAAGGGCAAAGCAGGCAAGAGCAAGTGAAAGCCCTGACACACAGCAGTGCAACACTGGGGCAGTGCAGGGCACAAGCGGCTCTCTTTTTTTTTCTGTGGCTGTGATATATAATTAAATCCTCATATTGATAACTGACACCTCACAGACAAAACCCTGCTAAATTCATATGCTGATGCAGAGTCCTATAACAGGTGTTTGGAAAGCCATGTATGGGGGCTGGGGTGGGGAGGTGGAGGCTCACAAGCAGTTATGAAATTCAAAGAACTTCTGGTGTGAGGGTGACCACTCTGGGGTCTGGCTAATAGGTTCATTTGTGGCTGGGCAGGCAGACTGACCAAAATGCAGTATGCTAAGAGAGTTGGTGTCTGAGGGAGGGAGGGTGGCCCCCAGACTGCTTTTGGGGATGTATGAGGGTGTATAAACAGGAATGCACTGGTCTGTCACCTTAAATACCTGTCTGAGGATTAAAGTGGTCGTGGTCTAGACTTCGGTGGCACAAAGTGTTCCATGTTGCTTGGCCTCAGTGATTCTCTCAGTGAGAGACGTCCCTATAATTTTTCCCCATAATTTGTTATAATTAATAATAAATTGAATTATTTAATTTAACAGCCACTAGAAAGTCAAGAATCGGGGCACTTTTCATCTCCTGAAATTTAACCTCCTGAATACAGCAAAATTAAATACTTCACCCATCAGCTTCTATGTGCAACTGGTTTACCTCTCTTTAGGAGAACATTTAATGGCAAATTTTGTCCATGGTTTCTTCTGTTCTCCCCATGGCTTCCACAGAAATCAATCAAGAGGATCTCACAAAAGCAGCTATGAGGTAAAATCCTGTCTTTATCAGTATTTCATAGGGTTAGAAGAGGGAAAATGCTCCATGGTTCAGATCAAGAACAACCTCAGTTAAACTGGGAGCAAAGATGAGCAACAGGGATTTAGAGTCTGCTCCACATCTGCTGGATAAGGCTGAGGATGGTGGTGTCTGGTATGAAGAAGGAGCATGGGATACAGTGCATAGCCTGGTGCACCATGGTCAGTAGCAGGTAAGAAGACAAGGAAGTGTGGCAAGAAATAAAACAAGATGAAGGACATGATTAGGGATATTATTATGGCCCAAAGAAGAATTGAAACTTTGAGCTGGAACTGAAGACTTGAATATGGTCCATCCCAGATTTTCTGGACATTTCAGAGGGATTCTTGTTGCCTTGCTCATCCAGGACTTTTTCCTAAACTCATATATTCCTTCATTGTTATTACCATTTTCTGTCTACCTTTGCCATGTTGACCTTAAACAGAATATAAGAGGTTCAGGAATCTCAAATAAACTAATTCACCACTATTTTGAAAACACCACATGTAAAGGAAAACCTGAGTTTCTTGGCAGAAATGTGGGCAAATTCTTATTGTTTGCAGATTCCAAGGCAGGAATGTTCAGTTGCTTTTTTGTGTGTGTAGCTCCCTCGCCTGACCCCAGTCTTTCCCTCCCCTCTCTTCTAGAAAATAAATTAAGAGGGATTCTGATGAGCAGGGACAGGAGGAAGCTGTGACATGTAAAATGGTAGTCTCTGCCAGGCTGTGCTTGCACAAACACACCCTCCCCCCTCCAGCTCTTGTGAAGGGTTCAAAAGTGGGAAGAGAGAAAGCAGGAGCTATAGGCAGCCTGGCTATTTTGAGGTTCTGTTCCAGGCGAAACTGGTACTAAATTATTTACCAACCAATTGTGTGAAGGACTCAAATCCAGTGGCATCCACATGCGGCACTCATAACCTACTAACTGCATTAACTCAGCTGAGGATTAAGGGAGATTTGAATCAAAGTAATGGGAAAGATATCATGTGCTGGAGTATTTAGATGTAGTCGCTTTTCATGCTGCCTTGATTCCTAGGGACTCATCTTCCCCCTTCCCTGGCAAGTGGCCTCAGCCAGCTACTAACCATTGGTGCTGACAGCTTCCAGCTCAGCCAAGCTTCCATTTTGGAGATCGAATTTGCAGAGATGCAGCTGGGTCCAGGAGGAGAAAAAAGAAAAATAAAACCAAAAAATTCAAACCAACAACAAAACCAAGAAACCAGACAAAGAGAAAGGAAACTGAAATAAACCCCCCAGTGCTTTGGGGACTATTTGAATTAGTAGCAGGGGGCTGGCAATGGGAAGGGGAAATCTGTTAAGGGTCTCCCAACTTTTCCCAGATGATTCTGCTAACCAGCTGACATCTTTTACTGGATTACTGCCTGCTGGGATGGGGAAACGAATATGAATAGTAATAAGGCAGAGAGCTGGAGCAGTTAATCTGTCAATGAACAGCCAACTGCTGCAGTTCTGGGGACAGATACTGTCCCTTGACTGACTGACAGATTCCCCTTGACTGAGGGAGGAAGAGAAGGGAGGGGATCTTAGAATCTGTGAAAAAATAGGGGGATTGATGACTGCCTTTAAGATGCCCTCCTGCATTTTACCAGTACTGGAGAGCTGCTACACCAAAGCAGGACTTTAAAGGTGTAAATTTAATAATCCATCTCCAGGAGTCACAGGCTACACCAGTGCTGTGTGGTGAAGGGAAGAACTGAGCATGGGGTCTCCCCGTCTTTGTTTTCTGCTCCAGAGCTCAGCCGTGCTGAGGAAGAGCTATGTGAGTGAAACAGTGAGAAGTACAGGATGGAACAAATGCAGTACACAGAAGTCACAGAGGTAAGGATTAGGATTTAGGCCAATCCTTTGAGAGTGAGCTTCATGCTGTGGATCACCACTCAGACACTGCATGGAGTGGTGTTTGGTGACAGTGGTGGTGGGCAGGAGAGTTGTTTCTGCAGAGCCAATCAACCCAGGGCATGATCTGCTCCTGCACGGTTAAATCCTGGAAGTAATTGCATGCTCAGCTCACATCTGAGCCTTATGTTACACTGAGAGGGGAGCTTTGGCAAAGACATTGAGGTCACATCTCTTCTGGGAATGTTACACTGGGATATTTTTAAGCTCTTTTTGAGCAGCAGCCACCAGAGACAGGTAGGACAAGGGAGCTCTGGTCAACACTATATCTGAAGGACACCAGTGCTGAGGATGCAGGCCTGCACTCTGGGGCAGTAAGGGGTGGAGGCATCTCTCACTGAGCCATCTTTACTGCAGCCTTTTTAAAGTTGAGCCTGAAATCTTTGTTCACTCCTAATACTCTATGTAATGTGGAGTTTTTACATGTCAATCATCATGACAGTTTCAAAAGGCAGTGTTTACTCTTGCTAGTAAAGAGTGTCAGGATCAGACCTTAATGATGGGAGAGAAGGAATCAAGAATTTCATGCTGGGGTTGAAAACTCCAAACATAACAACTGGTCTGGACTTCCCACAAATCCAATACTAAATGAAATCCAATGGAAATTTCTATTAATTTTATCTTGCAAATGTTTCTTTTTCCTCTCTTGTGTATCAACTCTACAAGACAGATCAATACATATCTCCTGTACTTTGCTTAGTTTAGGAAACTGAGGCATGGGCAGGAAGAAGAGGGGCATGACTTGCTCTGGAGAGGTTGGATTTAGACTGGCATTTTAACCTCAGCCCTGGCACAGGAAGGTGCCAGGACTGACTGAAGTCCCAGGAGCTGGCAGTGTCAGCTGCCAACAGGGCTACCTGAGGGATGAGAGATGCACTGCAGTAATAGGGTGTAGGGAGAGCCACACCTGCACCTTTTCCCCAATACACCCAGCACCAGCTACAACAACACATCTTCCAAACTGCCCAACAACCCTCAGCAAATCTTGTTTGAAAACTACAGTCCGTTCCTGTCTGTGTGAATGACTAATGCTATGGACTAGCACGTACAGACAAGGGCTCATCAATATCTTTAAATGGTGATGGTTCTCGAATGCTTCACCTACTTTCAATGAATTTGCAAACCCCATTTCGTTTTACTTGAGCCTGTCCCCCAAGGGCTTACGTGGTGCAGTTTCTCTGAAAATGTGTTTTGCTTTAGATCTGTGCTTTGGAGCTGGTTAACCACCTACTTAGCCTGTCATTTGGGAAATTTTGGGGTTTTTTTTTAAATAGTCTTAAATCTTATCAAAGCATGAGCCCTAAATAAAATTCCTTCTGCTAACTACCAGTCATGGAGTCATTATTGGAAAGGGCAGCTGGTGGAGGATAGCAAAGCTGAGCTCAATGTTCCTGTTTGGAGTGGACAGCTTTGTACTCAGTAGAAAAAAAGTCACAGAGTGTTTAAATTGTGTTTTCCCACATCTCAGCTTTCAGCCTGATCAGAGTTTTACTTTCCTGTAGAGTGAAACAGTTGATTCAAAACCACAGTCACCTATTTTGGTTATTAATAATAATAATAACAACAACAACAACAATAATAATAATAATAGTAATATAAATAACACTAAAAAAAGCTGTGTTCATGGGCATGTCTTAAACAAAAGGAAGCATTTAAAATCATGCAGGTGCCATTACACTCCTTTAAGCCAACACTGTATGAAAGCAGGGTCTAAACAAAAACCCAGTAGTTTTAAGTAGAATAGACTCCTCATATATTTTAACTTTTAATCATCCTATCAAGCTGATTAAATAAACAAAAAATAGTGATTTATTTGGCTAAGGGAGTAAGGTGACAGGGAAACTTTAAACACATTCAAGGATTGGATGTGATGAAAAAAACAAAAATCAGGTAGAGAAGGAGGTACAGCTCTAAGTCAGTCTTCCCTTTGGACTACCTTGTTTCTATCTGACCTGTAGTCCCTTATTGTGAACAGACCCCAAATCTGCAAATGAAAAAAGGCTTAATTCACACTGGAATTGAACTGTCTGTCTCTTTTCTTTATTTGGGGTACTGGAGAGTGTGCAGAGGAGAGCAACAGCACTGAGGAAGAGAAGGTTCATTTGGACACCAGGAAGAATTTTTTTTCATGTAAAAGATTGTCAAGTATGCTTTCCTAGGAAAGCTCAGGAAAGTTCTGGAGTCACCATGCCTGGAGGTATTTAAAAGATGTATAGATGTGCTGGTCAGGGAAATGGTTTAATGGCGGAATTGGCAGTGCTGGGTTAACAGTTGGACTCAATGACTTTTAATTTTTTTTTTAATCTAAACTAATTCTATGATTCTTTGAATCTATTCTATCTGAAATGCTTGGATGTAAATCAAGAAAAAAAATCAGATCTGAATTCTTATTTCAATGTTTTTGTTATTTTTGGCCCAAGTCTAACCTTCTCCAACACTGGTACAACTTGGAACTAGATCCAGTAAAACACTTCACTCTTCATATTATCAAATCTCCATCTGCTATCAGATACCACCCTTTAATTTTGTTTTTACCCCTTGCACTTTAGAGTTACAATTTGAGTAACAAAAGCCATACAAAACACAGATGAATCATACAGGGACGTTAGGGTGAACAGCTCTTGTGTTAGTCACAAAAGCCTGAAAAACGAGATGAATTATGTGCATACCAGTCATTGGGAGAAGATTCATTAGACTGCTGGGCCTTGAGCTTGGTTAAAATCATGCCCTTTTAAATCACCCTGGAGAGGTTTTCTGGTGCTGGAGATAATTCACCAGAGAGAGACTGAGAGCACTGGGGTCTTTGCAGGCTCTGACACGGTCAGCAATATGACCTTGGAAACTCTGTGCCTTTGTTTCACCTCTCATCTTCTCTGTACAGCCTGGCAGAATCTGTAGATCAAGAACTACTACTGCATGTTATCAGGTGTGAATACATTGCTTGGGACTCACAAGCCACTTGCAGAGAGCACCTGGAATTGCTACCAGGAGGCAAATGATGGTGCTGAGCCCAGGCATGCACAAAAAGGCAGAGAAACCACAGTACCAGGGAAGGATTCCCATTTCAGAGTGAAAATGTAGTGAGGAAATTGCACTGGTCTTGTGAATTAAACTGGGTGATTAAAATTAATCATCCCAAGATAAACTGAAGGGAGGGAGGAAATATGAGCTAAGCCTTTACTTGCCATTCAACATTCAAAAATGGATGCTGGCCCAAAAGCTGAAGAAATTTTACATAACTTTCAAGGAGCAGCAAATACACAACCTGGAGGATGCATGTAACCAGCAGGCAAGATGCAAGGAGCTTATTAAATGTTAAGTATAAACAAATACAAAAAATGAAATTAAAGAGAGAAAATAGCTGAGATCAATACTCTCTCAAATAACTGTCTTATCAAACCTGGCAAGTTGATTGCAGTCCAATCAAAATGACCTGCTGTGAATGATTCCCAATTCTTTTCTCTTTCATTTTATATTTTCATTCCTGAACTTGGATAATCTTTTATTGATATGATACATGCTTGCAAGAACAATGCTGCAGAGATAGTGGGCTTGCATCATTTCACAGACAATGTCATGTTCACGACTTTTTCATTCTGCCCACCAAAAGTACACAGTGGCACAGGCAGGATTTTCAAAGGATTCTAACCCCAAACTAAATAAGTAGGAAAGGTGTTTTTGTGCTCAGTGCTGTCAATCTATATAGGGGGATGATCTGTCTCTTTCTTTATTACTTCCACTTTAACAAAGGTGATTCTGAGGCTTGAAGAAACTAAATTCAGCAGGGAAAAAACCCTATAGCCACCTTGTTGTCACTGAAGAGAATTAGTGAGCATAATTAACCAGAAAGGGTAATTAACCATTGAGGCTAGGGATGGGGAAACCTCTCCTTTGCTATGAGAATTTTCAAGGCAATTAAATACCTCTGGCTGAGCCATAGGCTGTGGGACAGATGCAAGAGTCACTATCTGAAGTTCAGCATTGTGTCTGAGGCCAGGAAGATGTGTCAAAGGCTACTGCTGCCTTCAAACCTCCAAGGAAGAAATGCAAAATTTGGAAGTGTTGTCACTTCTTGTATCAGCCCTTTGCTTTATGCTCCCAGTACAGGAGACCAGAGCTTATCCACACAATTACAGCTCCATCTCTTTTCTGACTAAGGAGTTGCAGATTCTATATACAGCTGGATTTTCTGAGTTTTCCATCCAAATTTGAAATAGGAAACAAAACAAATAACTCCTCCCTGCCTCACATTGGACTCTCCAACTCAAAGAATTTGGAAAGGAATGTCAAAGAAACCTATTTAAATGGCATTATTTGGACACAGTAACCAACCTGATGCAAATTAAATGACTGCATGAATGCTTTGCATGTATTCAACAACTCATGGGCCATTTGCACCCTCTAATTGTAGGAGTTTGATATTCAGGATGTTATGAGGCAGCATAATTTAAACTCAAGGAGCTGCACAAAGCAGAACCTGAGGTCTGAAAAAGTCCAGATCTACAGGATGTTTTGACTCAAAATCATGTGTAGAAGTCATGGTCATGGAAAGACTTGTTGATCCCTTGATTGCTTGGATGTAGGGATGTTTAGGCAGAGATGGCAGAGCAGCAACCTATAGTCATTAGTATTGTCAATATCTTCCTCAATTACTCTTTGTATATAAAGAAGTTCTTACTCACATTGTCATCTTCATCAAATTCACCATCATTTAAAATCCTCATCATGTTGTCTGCCCCTTATGCAAACTCTTTTTACGCCTCCAACTCTCACCACTTATTCACCTTTAACTTCACTCACTTAACAATACTTTACTTGCCAAATGTTGGGAAGTAAATGGAAAGTGTGTCCTCCTACACATGATTTGCCATCCCTAAAGAGAGCATCTTAGGCCTGCAGGTCTAACATCTCATTCAATTTGCCCAAAGCATGCTGAGATGAGCCAAAGGACAAATTAGTTATCCTTCATGAGAGAGCTACTGGACTAGGTGATCAGATTTCTCTTTTCAGTCCTTTCCTATCTTTTTAAATCCTTCTATCCTCTTTCACTTAGGATGAAAAAGGGAAATGAGAAAGTCCACAAAAGTATCACAGAATCTTGAAAATAAAAGAAGCTCTAAGAAGAACCTGATAAAGATGATGAGGTTATTCTAGGAACAACACTTACCCAGAAAGTGGCCTGAATTAATGAAGACACAGAGTGATGAACTCCAAAAAAGATACCAAGTGGCATCAGGGCATGTTTTTATAACAAAAGTGAATGCAGAGAGCTTGGGATCACACCTGATTCTACTGTAGGGTGTTATAAATATCCCTGTCACTTAACAGAGTTAAGATGGTATTAGCAATTTATATTATTGCCCAGTGGATTGGATAAGCAGGTCAAATTCAAATGAAAGTGTCAGGGCCAAGGAACACCACCCAGCTCTCCAGTGCATGCACAAAGGGTAGGACACAAGCACCAGTCTTTGAATCCGTTCAGACTAGGATTGTATCACCCTGCAGTCATCATCCTTCCAAATATAGAAGGGCATTCACTGACAAGCTCAGCTTATCTCTGCTGCTGACCTTTACTGAGTTACACAATTGGTTTCTTGAACTGAAGAGGACTCAGATTCACAGTTTACTATGCACCAGTTGTCTCCACTTTTATGGTTTGCACTTTTACTTTATTATCTTTAATTTTCTTCTTCCAACTCTAGAGTGGGTATTAGAAAGTCAATACAAAACCTATTCCGGCCTTTTATTCTAAAATAACAGCACTAAGCTTGTTTATTTACACTGAGACAAGATGATATTTGTGACAGCCTTGTCAATAGTTGAATGGCATAACGCTAACTTTTTTCTTTAAACTCAAATGCACTTTATTTATGTGTCTTTGTCTGTCTCTCCAGATTAACACTTGTTTTCACAATCAATATCAATATTCTCCAAAGAGCTGAAAAACTTCTCAGGCAACAGTTGGTGAGCAAGGCACTTGGCCTTTGAATGCCTCACCCTAGGTTAGGGATGTGGTGATTCCCATGAATGAAGGGTCAGCTACTCTGAATTTGCAGTTTTCAGCTTAGTTGAAGAGGACCCCTTGGCAACTCTTACCAGCCATCAGAGATTCTTGTCTTTCAATCCTATACCTTAGTCTAAATCCTGTCTTTCTGTGCCTCAGTTTCCCACTTGTGAATATGGATGGAAGTAAAAAAATGCATTGGTTGTTTATAGATATTAGCTGATAACACCATCCATATTTTCAAATTTTAAGTCTGAGAGTGAACAGAGTCTCTACATATACCAATTTTTCACAAAATCAATGGAAAATGTCTTCTAGCAGAGGCAAAACCCCAAAGCATTAATATGTATGTAATAGCTTCCCTACAAAACTTGGTGTTGGGGCTAAAGCCAGAAGAATGGTTGCTCATCTGAACTATGCAAAACCCTCAGGCTTGAGGAATGGGTGATGCAATTGTGAATGCTCTGCCAACTCCCCTCTTCTTGGCTGATATAAAGAAAATCCCCAGCATATTTTGTCTCAGACCCCCAGACAGCTGTGATGAATACTGGGACACCTCTTTTGCTCTCTTTATCCTTTATTAAGTGCAGGTTATCCATGCCCTGCAAATCCCAGACAGACAGACTCTTGGTTTCTTATTCAGACCTGGCTAGTCTTTGAGACACTAGTTATGGCTCTGAATTTTATTTGAACACCTTGAAAAAGAAATTAGGGTGTTGCTTAAATCCAGTCCATTTCCATTCCACATGAAATCTGTGGAATAAATTAGTGCCATAACTCAAGATAACATTCACTCTAAGTCTTCTGACATTTGGGACATCTAACCCCGTTATCCCATTCGAACATAAGATATGCCTTCCTAATCTCACTTGTTCCTGCACACTTTTCCTTCTTCTACCCAGCACACAAAAGGAGTTTTGTCCCATCTCCTAGTCCAGGGCATCATTTTGCCTGAAGTTTGTCTTAGACTAGGGACCTGGTCTCAAAATATGCTGGGTTTGCTCTCCTGTAGGAAGTGTTGCTCATCGTTGCTACACCCTGCCCTGGAAGCAGCTGCCTTCTGGTACCAGCTCCAAGCAACTTTTTGCCAGCTTCTGTAGGGACACTGTGGAGAGAAGGTGTGCAACAAGGGCAGGGGTAGGCTGTGAATTATTTTTTAACTCTGATTAGTGGTAAAGTGGTGCCTGGGAATAAATGCTAACTGTGGAACTCAGATGTGGCTGGATGATTATTTCCCATCTCCTGTTGACCCTAAAAGTTGATAAAGCTTCTGTACTGCCCTTCTTTGAGATTCCTCTTTCCTCTCTATAGCAGTGTGATTAAAATACCCTAGTTCAGGTCCAGCCTATTTGGATGGTGCCATGTGCCTCTTCCCCATGGATTTCTTCACCCTGGCTGCCGGCCAATCAAGGCTTCAGCAATCTGATCAGCTTCATGATTTAATGAACCCTGCTTTTGTGAGGAAGGGCACATTCTTTTATAAAAACTGGTGAGCTATCACATTTCACAGGATGACCTCTAGTTTCATAAGATGATGGGAGAAAATTGGTTTTGGAAATCGAGGAGGATTGCATCTTGTGAAACAGAATCCAGAGAGTGACACAGAGACCACCTTTCCATTCCAGTCCATTTAATTTTCAGGTTTTGGTTTTGATGGGGAGCTAAATATAGTTTGGCTCACTAGACCAGAATCACAAATAATTAACAATGAAAGAAACCCCTCTCCAACTCCACTTCTTTACTCTGTGAAACTCTCACAGCAGATGTACTATACTCAAAGGTGAATACAGCAAAAGAGCTTGTCCTCCATGCTCGTGCAAGAGCAATCTTTGAGGGCAGAAGTGTACTTCTATTAACAACATCCTGCAATGTTGTTCTGTTGCTACTGGTCTTCCCAAAAAGCAGATTTGAAGTGGCAGAATGCAGCGCAGTCATTAAGACTTGGACACAGAGATTATGTCTTGGGACCCATGTAATTTTCAGGGTGCTGTCCCTAATTCTTGAGGGAAATGGCAAAGAATAGTTAACGACTAGAACAAGTAGAGATTAACTTTGAGAGTTGTTTAGAGAACTTAAGAAAGATTCTCTTTCATGAGGTCATAAACTTGATGCTCTGGGCTAAATAGAGTCTGACAGGCATGTTTGTTCGGGATACATTTATTACTGAGCTATCCAGGGACATCCACAATTACTGTCAGGAGTCGTCTGATGATTAAAGAGCAGAATGAGCAAAACAGAAGATTAAAGGCACAGAACAAGGAGCAGTGATGCCTGTCTTCACTGAGAGTACCCAGCTGACAGGAGAGATTTTGAGCCATTCAGGAATCTCTCTGTATGTGTGGGTGAGTGTAAGCTGGAATTTGCTGCCCATTTCTTAGACAGTGATTGCCCAGCTTCTACAACCTTTTACACGTGTAACAGACCATCAAAGGGCACAGATCCTGTCGTCTGCACCCTTAGTTCTTCAGACATTCTGCTGTGAAGAGTTTGGACACTAGCAGGGACATAGAAATGCTGCTCAAATATCAGTTTTCTGAGATGCCTTTTGTAATCCCTACAAAATTTCATACTCCTTTCACTTTTAATATTCCTGGAAGAAAACTGCAAGTGGCAGAAGTACCATTATTTCCTGCTACCTAGTGTCTTTCCCCAATGTTTTCTGGTTTCCAGTTTAGTCTAATCCTTTTATTTTTGCAGGGATGTTGTGGTCATACTTGCCTTATAGTGGAAGTGCAGTGACGAGTGGAAAGAACCTGCCAGGTTTCATTTGAAATGGAGGAAAAAAGGTTTTCCTTGTGTGTGTCCATTCAAAGACAGACCTACAAGGACTTTGTTCTCCTGGGTAGCTCCCTGAAGATGACTAACTATGATAAAATCTCCTCATTTAAAATATTAATTTCTTGAAATGTGTACAAAGACCTGAAAGTATGGCAACCCCTTTAGAATCACCAGGAGCCATTCTGAACAGCCAAAGTGACAGGAAAAATTAAACAAATAATGTTAAATCTGTAAACTGTGGAGGAAAAGAGGTGCTCCAAAAGTTTTACCTCTGGAAATAATGAGATTATAATGGAAGAGAGATTTTTTCTAGTACAGCCTGCAGCTAAGACAATTCAGTGCATCTTCACCTATTCCTTCAAAAATCCTTCTCTATCTCAATAGACATATTCATGCAAATACATCCTAAAAAAATTGTGGGGATATTCATGAAATGGTCTATTGTGGACATAGCATATGAAGGGCCGGATTATTTAATTGTCTGCTAATATCTACCTATCAGTTCTTCATTCCTCAAGGAATATTTTCCCTTTGTCCCTACCTAGAATGAGCCTGGCAAGCACCCTGCCTGTAAATGGGTTTGAAACAAACAGAAGAATAAAGAAAAAGGAAAATCCATGTCCCTGGAGTCTCTTCACCTGCAAACACTTTCCTTTCTGTGTGTGCATGGCTACATGTACTACAACTTTATGACTGCACTGGGTTCCCCGGGGGACCTTCAGACTCTCTTAATGCTTATGACCACCAGTCAATTTCCATCCAGAAATAACCTCCATAGAAAAGATGAGAAATAGGCAAGGAGAAAACAAATATTCATTACTCCAGGAGTTAAAGAAACATCCATTTGGGTTGCACATCTGTAAAAGTCCAATAAATTGAATGCAATGCACATAATTATATTACAGGCCAATCTGAAAAAAATGATGCATTCCTCCAGAGCAATTTGCTATTGTTGGGGTTTAGAAAAAATCTCCCTTCTTGCTGCTGCCAAAAAAAAAAAAAAACCCAAAAAAAAAAAAAAAACCACCGAGAGGAAAAAGATACTTCTTTTTTTGGATGTTGATGATTAAATAAAAGAACGCTGAATGGCAATAGTCATTAGACCAGCAGGAGGAATAAATAAGGAACATCACTGGTAGTTGTAAATAATGGATGCCGTTTTGAGCACAAAGCAACACATCTGGTAATTATTCTCAATTCCACTCCAATTGCTTTGATTTGGCGGTGCAAGGTGCCACAATGAATTCTGCCTTTATTTATTTATTTATTTATTTGCAAATCAGTATTTAATTGTGAATTGTCTCAGAGGAATCAATGGGATTTATTGCTTCTGCCTTGTGAGGTGTGAAATGTTTGCTATTACTGAACAATAGACTAGTTTTTAATAATCTCTGCCTAATGTCCTTTTTGTTTGTAATGGGGTTGTTTTGTCATGGGCAGAAGTCGCTTTTGATCTTCCCCTTTCTCACATACTTACACTTTTTTGTCTTGCTGCTAACACATGTTTATGACTGCTCATTTGATATCTTATTAATATTATTTCCTTTATTAAAACATTGTTTTAACAAAACTACTCTGCTAAAGCCTCCTTATGTGACCTTCTGCAAATTATTCTTAGATAGAGGTTTTGGAGGGGCACATTTGGACTGAACCAACACATATTTCATTAACCAAAAAATATGATTTTAGATGTTTTAGTCCTGATTTTTTTTCCAACTAGGATTTGTGTTTGTATTTAGACAGAATCCTCTCTATCTTTTCTTTCTTCTGGAATTCAAGATAAGATCCCTTTTCTACAAAACAAAGGATGAATGAAGAAGGAAAAGCTTTTCTCATCTTTTTCAGTCATTTTTAGGAAACTTTAAAGAAAGAGTAATTTGGCAAAAATTTTCATTTTTAAATGAAAATGGCTTTGACTTCTAGCAGTTATGGCTGTCCCTTTCCCCTGTTAAGAATTTCAATTTAGTATTGCACACAGTATAGCCAAAATGACACCAGAGGTGATTGTGACTTGGTGACGATAATACCTTTTAAATTTCTCTGGGCCTTGGCTTCTCATCTATGACACAGTGATAAAGGATTTTTTTTTTTTTTTTTTTTTTGAGTTGTCTGCTGAGATTATAACCATGCCAGGACTTCTCTTCTATTACAGTGCTTACAGTACTTAGCAGAACAGGGACACAGTCACAGTTGCTTTCTCCAGATGATACTGTAATTACCACATTAATTTGTATAACAACCTTCAATCCTCTGGCTGGGACACTCCTTCCCTAGAGCCACACTTATTCCTGTACTAAGCTGACACATCCTGCCTCCTAAGGATAGGACTCAGTTTGGTTAAGCCTGAAATCCTTTTTTTTTTTTTCTTTTTTGGAAAATAGTTTGGGGGGGGGGGGGGGGGGCAGGGCAAGGATATTTTAAAGGAAACACTGATTTTCATGACCTTAGCCTTATTTTAAAACTAAGCAAAGAAACAATCCCCTCTCCTCCAGGCCTGTAGCACATCAGTTTGAAGCTGATCTCTGGAGAACCAGGGCCCAGGTGTTTGCAGGGAGGAATTCCGAGACTGGACTGCAGCTCCCCAGGCTCCAGTGGAGACCAGCAAGCCCCAGGAACAGTCTCAGGAAATCAGAGTGGAGGGAAGGGCCCTCCTGTTTGCCAGCTGTACAGACTCTGCTCCCCCGGGGATGAGTGGAAAACTGCCTAGTTGAAAGCCACTCTTGTGCAGAGCAGCAAAGTCGCTGGCTCTGGGCACAGCGTCCCCTCTCCCTCAGGTGGCAATGACTGCGCGTTCAGCTCCGCTGTGGAACGGAGCAGGCCAGCTAATTAACATAATAACTCATAAAGAGATGGTGCCAGTGGGGAAAGTGGATTTGGGTGAGCTGTGTGTGTTGTACCCTGCACAGTCCTCTGTCACAAGACTGTAAGTGTATGATTAAGAATGACAAGTGTTAACCCCTCTGGTCCTGGGGTCTCTTGGCTCTCTTGCTGCAATACTCTCATGCTCTCACTCCATTTTCTTTCTCAGAATTACAGCAATTAGCAACAGAAAAGACTTATTAATTCTTCTATCCCACACACTCACTCTGCTCCCTGGATGGAGCAAAATGAATCCTTGTATTCAAGCAGTTCATTGTCCAGCCAATTTTTAAAAGTCTTGAACAATGAGGATTTCTTCAGAAAGCTGTTTCATTGACTAATCTCTCTCTCTTGGACTGGTTAACTTCCATATTTGAAAGAGTAAAATTTATTTGGGGAGGAGGTGAAAGAAACATTCTTCTTGTAGAGCATTCGCTAGATGGCTCCTTGGGGCATGTGTTAACCCTCTAGTCAGCAATCATATGTGGACCAGCACTCTCTGTTTTGCCAGTTGGTTTTGTTTTTGTGTCCAGTTGACATTTTCAGATCTGGCATGCAACTTCTAATAAACTACAGAAGCAAAACTGGAATTTACACTGTTGAAAATCTGTCATGTGGTACCTGTTTTGTTTAAAACAAAAATAAATTGGTCTTGGGGGTGTAAATGGAGGTTAACCTCCAGAGAATGGAAATACACAATCTTGATGATGTTCCCTCAGCATGATTAAGCTGGGTTCAGGGATGAGTGTGGCTTCAAGCCCAGAGTTGCACTTTCAATGGGTTTTTTGTTATGTATTTCAGTAGATGAGTGTGTGGGAAGGGAAGAAGGGAAATGAGCATTGGAGAATGGAGGGAGAAAGTATTCAGTCTATGGATCCATATTAATCCAAACTCAATGGCTCTCAGACCCTTATTTCCCCCTTGGAGGAAATGAGGATAAAGACATTTCTTATGAACAGCAGACGCAGAGGATCATCTTTGATATTATTTTTCTTGGAGCGAATGTCCCTGTTTAAATTCTACAAAATAATAATAATTGAAGACACACAGAAAAGCTAGATAAATTCCATGCACAGCAACCCATTGGGAATGAGTGCCGTTTTCTAGTAATATTTGGTTTTGCATTTGCTTTACTTCTTTTTAGCTAATATACTTAAATATCCCCTGAAGGGAAAAAAAATATTAAAACCTACAGCTGACATAAAGGAAAGGATTGAAAAGAACACCTGACTAAAGTGGTTATTATTATTCACCATGACACACACTCACACACACACACAGATATTAATCCTTAGCAAGCTCTGTACTAGCAACTTCTCTGACAGTTTAGAGGGTTCCACTTCAGTAATAATAGTTTATTGCATTTTATCAATAACAAGATCAAATTTTCCCAGGATTTTCCTTTCAACTCCAACCAGCATGTGTGCACCCAGACATTCTGCAAAACTTTGCAGGCTTGCTGATAGTCACAGTAGTGTTAACATGATCCCTACTGGGTGTCGGGTGAGACCTTCAGGTATGCTTTCCATCCTTGCCCATGAGAGAAATTAAAAAGAATATTTTTATTAATAATTAAAATGAAAGCCTAATCCTGGCAAGAGAGACAAATCCTCAGACCACACAAATGGATCATTTTTCTAGTGGACTATAGAAATTCAACAATTTGGAAGAGGGACACAACTATTCATTTTACATACAATAATAAGGAAGTAAAGATTTTCGCTAGGATAGATCACTACAGAAATTTTTTATCTGTTTAACTCATTGCTTACATCACCAGAAGACAAAAAAGCTATCCAAATCAAGGAATGTTGCCCATCCCAGATTCAAGGTGCTCACTGATTCCAGACCTTATGAGTAAGTCTGCAACAAAAGCCAAGTGAGTAAAATAAAATTTTCCAAGTCCCATTGAGTTTCATCCTTAATAAAGCAAGAGACCTGGAAATGCATACAACCTTCAACTGCTAGTATAACAATTATAGGTCACCATGGAGGAGATTGTAGGGTCTGGGGCTGCAAGCCAGGACTTCAGCACTTGAGTTGGAGAACAAACTACTTCTGCAGGAGTACTGCCAGGAGTGAAAAATAAGAACTATTAGAAGTCGTTCAGGCAATCTGAATAAAATTTATTGGAGGCTTAAGACCATACTAAAGCCTGACCAGTAAAAATCTAGTCTCAGAAACACTAAGGATAATTTAGGCTTGGGAAATAAGTATTCCCACTAAAACAAATAATGTGCTCAATCCAATATCAGAACAGGTATGGCCAAGCATGATCTGAGGAATGTGGTTGCTATGGTATTGCTCCTGGTTTCCTGGCTCAGTGTTGTGTTCAAAGACTCACTGTTAGACTGGGAACTGGGATGAAATGTGCAGAGGAGATCTACAAAACTTTCCCAAGGCTACAAACTCTTTATTTCACCTTCTCCTGTTATTTCAGAGAGCTCTGCCAGGTACTGGATGGTGCAGGGATTTCATCTGCTGTATGGACCCAATGCATTTATGGTTCTGTCCCTTTACCACAGAACATCTCACAGGGGTGGACATTAATGGTGGTGGACAGTGACAGTGGTGGATTTTATACTTGTGGCATATCAGTGAACGAAACCAGTAATATTATTATTTTAACATCAGCTGAGTGAAAAGGTGCAGAGCTTGTGCTGGCTGTGCTGCTACATTGCAAAGGATATAACCTGATCCTGCTTGGCTGGGACATTGCTCCCAGGTCATTCTGCCCACAGAGAGGCTAGGCTAGAAGGAATCAAAAGGCTTAGATAAGGCTGCAAACCTCTGTTGTCCTCTTGACTTGCTTCTTCAGGAAGTCAGGAAGTACTAGAGATACTTGAGATATGCATTCCCCATGTGATTCCTACCTTGATGTTTCACATGAGGAAAACAACATTATTAGGGACAAATAATTATATTGTAAGGGATGGAGTGAATAATGGTCACAGAAGGGGGCCTACCTTCAGAAAATAAATTTAAGCCGTCTGCATAAGACCAGGTTGGCAAAGCTTCTGCTGCCAAGCTGCTCTTTCTGGTCTGGTTCCTCACTTGGCACACATCCAGCTATGCAAAGGGTGGTCCACCTCAGGAGGGAGCACTGCGCAAAATCCTTGCAAGCAGAAATGCCCTCCTGGTGGAATTGTCACCTCCTCCTTGTCTCTTCTCCTGTTTTCTGGTTCCATTCATTCAGCAGGGACAGAAACCAGCCTTTTTTTCAGCTTCATCCTATTGGTCTTCCATACATATAAACAACTTCTCTGGCAGGATAATGTATACCAGAGCCTGCTCTAATGTACCCCACAGTAAATCAAACTGACTTTTAAGAACTTATGTGGAGTTACTGCTTAGTCACCACCATTTAAAAAGAAGAAAGGCTGATCCTATTCTTTTGCCTGCTTGTTATAGCTTCTAGAAATTATGGTGATATTACCTAAGAGAGAGGCAGGCAGGCAGGTGAAAGGAGGAAAGAAAAAGAAGAAAGCCAAAACCAAAAGAAATAAAGAAGGTGAGAAAAAAAAGAAAGTAAGATCTTGTACTTCCAGAAAAAAAGGATATAGAAATGAAGTCTAAGAAAAAAAATTCAATCCTTTGACAAGTTGAAAATAAACCCAATAATTTTTCTGCAAACTGCCACTGAATTTTAAAAAATCTAAAAGGGCATAGGACCTGAACAATGCATGTGCACACACATCCCACAGAGTACCTAGTTATATGCAATCCACAAATTCAAATTAGTGTGATTTTCTTTGAAAGGAGGAATTAAACTGACTTTTCCTTTATCCAGAATGCTACAATGAGAACAAATAATGTAAGTACACATGTAAAAAAATTTTGATCTACAGAAATAACAGGATGGAGAATTTTCTGGTGCTTATGAAAAGCAGTAGCTCTGACATGACATTAATTTTAAGTTGTCTTTCTTTGAAACATGGGTTTCCATATAACTGATACCAGCTGGAGGTACATTCCAGCTGTCATTCAATGCTGTTCTTGCAAAAAAAAGGGGTTTTATTTATTTATATATATGTATCTATTTTTAAATGCCATTTATTCCTTGTATTTTTTAGCCAAGTTATATCAAATCTGCTCCAAAAATCTTTGTTAGAGACAAAGACTCACAGTTTGTCTGTAGTACAGTACACTGTATACTGTGAACACTTCCATCCACATACCTCTGCCCACAGATATGCTTGGGTAATGGCCAGAGATTTGACATCAACCCAGGAAAGCACAGGGATTTCAGAACTAAAGCTGAAGAACCATCTCACCTGTTGCTACACACATTTCCACATATAGCACTTTTGAGGTCTGCTTCAGAGTGTGTTTTCTTGTTTTAAATCTAGATGCTTTGAGCAACAGCTCAAATTTCTTTATTTCACAGAACAAAGGGAAAAAAAATCAATGCTATGAATGCAAAAGGGTTTGGAAGAGGGATTGAACTGAACAACGTTAAATGAAATTAAGATTTGTTCACACACTTTTCTTAATCCTGAAGTCTGTTTTGGACAACCTGAAGATATGATTGAGTAACAGATACCTGTTTATTTTTGAGTATTACTTTTTATGATGCTAGACAGAAAAAATTCAAAAGATTGTACTGTTTTTCTTGTTTCCTTCAGGTACTCTTCACAAAAGCAGCCACCTCTGATGTTGTGCTACTTGTTAAACATTGTGCAGAAACTCTCCCCAGTGGCTTTGGCTGAGGAGGGAAGGGAAATGCAACCACCAGGCTGACTTTTTTGCCGTGTGAAGCATTGTTGAAATCAGCAGAAAGGAGCTAAGAAATCTGTCTGACATCCTGTTAAAACCAAGAAGCTATTACTACAGGAGGCCTCTTGACAGGGTATCAGAGCTCACACACTGAAACAAGTTGCTTCATGGGCAGCCGAATGTGTAAACCCTCTTCCAGTGTCCCTACCCCCATGAGTTCATTGATGTATAATAAAAGATGGGCTTATGAACACTAATGAGAACCCTCTGCTCTGCATGGCTGCCTATTTTCATGAAATTTATAGGAACACAGTAGCTTTGGGACTTCTTCCACCCCAACAATGACAGGTTAAATTACCCAGTGGGTTCAAAGCTCAGAGGAGGAACCCTTGACAGATTGACTGATAGATGAGCCCAGACATGCACATACAAACAGCTTGACTGTACAAGTCTGGCTTCCTTTGGCAAGAAGGAGCAGGAATCTCATTGGTCCTAAACAACAGTCTGGATAACTTATAGCAAATTTCTTCATATTGCCTTCCAAAGATGTTGCTTTAATATCAACTCAATGGCAAAATGCTTTCTGAAGTTTTAAGACATAACTTTACTGTCTTCCTGTGCTGAGTGTCCTCGCTGAACTTGAGAAGCTATGATACCGTCACTGGAAAAGGTGGTACAATTGCAAACGTGCTGAAAACAAAGGTCTGGAGAAGAAGGAGAGATTTTCAGAAGCATGTCCTTCATTCTAATGGGCAAGACCTTGGCTTTGAGAAGCCAAACAATTTTTCTGAAGCATAATTTTTTTCTGTGCTGAAGGGATATTTACTATTCTATGAATTCCAGGCATTTGGGTGGTGTAGGTAGAACAGATTTTCATAAAAAGGGGGAAAAAAATTGAAACCTTCAAAGGAGATTTAAAAGGACAATATCCAAACTCACTGTCTGTTTGGGGTATTTTATTTGGTCAGAGCTGTTGCTGAGCCTTTTGTGACCAGATATTTGTGTGTGTTATGCTGCATGTTTGCAAGGCTGCATACAGGAGATAATATAACTGACAGGAGAGTGATGATGAATTCCTACAGCACAGAGAGTGCTGGGAGGTCAGGAATGGGGCTACATCCTCTCCAGCATCATAGCACCACCTCTTCCTTTGTTTCCTGCAATGCCAGCAGCAGGGCGCTCCCCATCCACAGGCAAGATGCACATGGGTGGGTGCTGACAGGCTGAAGATCCCCTGACTTCCCTAGGGAAGTCCCCTGAAAACCCCTGTGCCCTCTGATTCACTTTATAGCACATTTACAAAAGCCAGAAGACTCGTGAAAATCTGGGGGAAGGAAGGAAGACGAAATGAATAAAGAAGACCAGATTTAAGTAGGGCACTGAACAGGATTTAGAAGATGTGCCTTCATCTCCAAGCTGTGTAGTGATGTGTTGTTCCCAACCACATTAGTCACAATTCCTCAGTTTCCTTATTCATACACTGAGCAAGGTGAAGAGCCTGATTATATCTGAAGGAGGCTTTGAGAGTCACATACAGAGATACAGAAGTGCTAATATATCTACATCATCCAGCAAAGCAGCATCCATTTTAAATCCATCTTTCTGCCCTTCTTCATTATCTGGATAAAGATGAGGTGCTTTATGCTACTGCTACAGCACTGGGGTGGGAAGGGACTGCAGTTTCACTTTGCATCCAATTCTCTTTTTGTCTAAGGTTAGGAGTGGGTATGTTCACAACTGGTACAGTATTTAAGAAATTTCCATAGGAAGCAATGTCTAACTGTGGAAAGCTACAAGAAATGCAGGGCAGAAAAAACAAGAAAAAAACAACCAGTTGGAAGCATACACACAGGGAGAAATCCTTCTGTAAAATTTCTATGCCAGTTTCTACTACCCTCAACTTATTCTTTTTAACACCATCTTGCCAAAATAAATGATAGTTTGCATTTTCAGTGGTTGCTTTTTTGGCTCTAACTTTTCCTATGCTCAATTTCAGCTCTAAATACATTTGCAGGAAGGGAAATGAATGTGTGCCCTTCCTGGTAGCAAATCCACTAACTGTCTCTGCACTTCATCAGGCTGTGAAAGGCAGACTTCACACCGTGAGAAACAGTCCAGGATAAATCAGCCCATTCACTCTCTTCATTCATCTTTTAATGTCTTTTACATGTGTTTAGATTGTATCATGGCATAGATAATGCTGAAAGATTCTTCAATATTCACTTTTAATTATTGGCTGTTACAGTGCTCAGCTTTCAGCAAGGGAACATGATAGCTGACAAAAATTCAAATAAGCAAACACCAAAATGATGGTAAGAGGATGCCTAAGGCTCAGGTCTGCAGATTTTTCTGGAGGAACACTTCCATGGTGGTGTTGATCCAAAGCCTGCTCAGACTCCAGAAGTCTGATTCTGAGAGGGTTTTGAACTAAATCCCAAGTAGTTTCATGAGTTCACTCTGGTTTCAAAACTTATTTTGTACCTTTGTAGACTTAGGAATTTTCCCAGAGTAGAAAAAAAACCTTAAAGCCATTCATGACCAGACTGCCTGCTCTGGTTGCAGAATGTCCTGCTGACAGGCAAAGCAGCTGCTTACAAGTAGAAGTCACTGTTGGGAGACTAGTTCATGCATCTAACTTGTCCTTTAATGTGTGAAAAAAGAGTCAGACACAGTCTCAAGAGAGAGTGCACATCACAGCTTGTCAAGAAACCCTACCAAGCATTTATGACATGCTTCTGCAGGAGTAGATGATCATTTGGATTATGGGCACCCAAACAGCAATTTTTCAAGGATACCAACTGGTGAATCCAGATTCCTGGATTCCCATCTTTACTCTGAAGGCAAAACATACATGGTCTATTGGCTCTGCTGGCTCCTGCAACCACAGTGGGTCCAACCAAAGGCCATGCATTTGTTTATGAGGTAGTAAAGAGCTATGTCCTGATTTAAAACTAGCAGAAGTGTGTCATGCACCACTAGGGCTTTCTCTATTTCAAGGTGCAAGAGAAGGCAATTTCACAGCATTCAGCCTGTCCCAAGCTTAACTTGAGACAGAGAAGCCCATGGCATTGCCCTGAAGTAGAATCAGGAAGAGTCCTGCAATGCATTTGTTATTTTTCTGCATTATTTTTCCTGCAGGATCCTGAAAACAGCTGCTAGGAGCAATGGAAACCTCAGGGTTGGATTGGCTTCAGAACTTTCCTTTGAACACTTCATAGGTAGGATGACAAGCTTATCAAACAAGAGCTGTGTGAAGTATAATATTTTACCCTGGCACAGTTAATAACAACATTTGTGATAACTCTTTCCCGTTCTGCTGACTGAAATAGCAGCAGCAGGTACCTATATGCCCACTAATGTGATTCTTTCTCCTGTAGGCAATGGAAAAGGTCCCACACAGCATACTGCCTTGCATGCTCAAACTTCACTGCACACTGAGCTACAGGGAGGTACAGATGTAAAAAGCAAGCAGTGATGTCCCAAAGGAGCCCAGAGATATGGCCAAGGTAACTCAGGCTGTTAGGGACAGGGCAGACACTTGAACAAAATGTTCAGGTTGGATCTTTAACTTCTTGGTTGTCCTTTCCTGCTGATAACAGAAGCAAGTGACAGAAGGAGCCTAGCAACATCCACCAGCTTAGTAACAAACATTACTGTGCTGGGAGACCGGATGGATAATGCAGTCCCAAAGCATGGACGTGAACTAATGCCATCAGCATTGGTATAAACAGGGTGTCTGCATTTAATTAATAAATAATAGGCTACAATGCTAATCTCCTTCTGCTAACTTTTTCTAAAGGTGCAATCTATTAATCACATGTCACTGCCAGCCTGGTCACTTCTTTTTTTAGATTCAAGACAGAATTAAAAAAAAAAACAAATACCTAGCTAGCTAGAAATAAATGGATCCTAAATACAGCAGGGCAATTGAATAGCACAGTCAGAATTATGGTCCATTTCTGATTTCAATCCTTAGCTACAAGTTTTTCTCCCTAAGGATGGATATAATGCTTTAAAGAGAGAGTGAAAGCTTGCTATGTTGTTAAAGGTCACCATGTTACTGATGTCTGCAAAATGGAGGATTTCTCTCTCCTGATAAGTTGCCCATGGAAATTCTGTCACTTCACAGTGTCTGCAGACATGCAAACAACCATTTCTGCGGTCACTGGATAAGGCAGATGAGACATTTCTTTTGAGCTGGGGACAGCATAACTTCCTGGAAAGCCCTGAACATATCTCAACTCTTTGGCATATGGTCAGAATAGGAAGATAGAAACTGAAGAAAAACTATTTGTGTTGGTATGGACATGTGGCAAGAAGGAAATGACAGCACTGGGACCACATAGGAGGAGCCATGCAGATTGCATCCTCTGCATGGGAATATCTGCTTTCCAGGAGACTCTCTTTTTATTGCTCTGAATGAACTCCATTGTCCATAAACATGAATATTTCCACCCATTCAGTTTTAGGAGAATTACCCTGTTGTGTTTTTTCAAGGGTCTCCTTAGAAAAATCTGGAAAATTTTGCCCCCGGAAAAGACTGCCCCTTGTTTTTTTTTTGTGGGGGAAACTAGAGAAGGCATACATATTTAGGTATTTGATGGAAAAATATATTCTGCTTGTTACATGTAGTTGATTACCAAAATGTATCCTTACTAATTGAATTTAATTATTAAAAGCTTTTTAGAAGGTTCATGTCAATTCCGACCTGATATCAGAGTTGTACTGAAACCTCAAAAGAGTCATTCTCTGGCTAAATTTCTTTATTCTTCAGTCAAATACAAGCCAGAAGTCTCAGCACAGATCATCTGGGTGAAATTTTACAGTCAGTTTATGCAGAAGGTTAAATGAGATCTAACGATTTCATCTAGATCTAAATCCTATTCCTTTCCTTTTTATCTAGACAGAAACACCAGAATGGCTAGTGCCCCAGTGTTTTGGCCTTTCCTCTTAAAGTCCAAACTTCAAAAAGGAAACATTAGAGGCTCTAATGAAACCCCATTGCCTGTAATACCAGGGAAGAGCGTGGGATCACACACTGAGATCAAGGAGAGGCAGGGATAAATTCAGTTCATTGCAGACACTGGATTTGAATTTCTGTTGTGAACATGATTTTTGACCTCTGTTTTGTTTTAGGTGTCTTTGGTCCCTTTGAAGAACTCTCTGTAAAGATACAGTTGGTGTTTAGGGACATCTATAGCCTTGCACCCTTGTTTCTACTGTAGTGCCCACAGACCTGCCTCCTCTGTAGCAAGTGCCATGGTGGAATAACAGGCTCCTTGTCCCTCATATATCTGCTAAACCTCAGGGTTTCTTTTCTGCTAGCAGGCTTGTACACCAAAGGCAGCTGTCTGGCCTTTGGTGTGGTCACATTCACCCACCTTGTGGTGTGAGAGTGTAGGAGAATGGTCATTGTGAAGAAGGAGGCTGTGCTGTTGGCATAAGCACTTGTGCACACTATTCAGGATGTCACTTGCTTTGTGTCAGAAGATGTGTCACCAAAAGCAGCTTTGCTTGAAAGCCATCCTACTGTTTTCTTGCCCATGGCAGACCCTAACACCTCAGCCCCTGACCTGATCTACTAATTTCACTCCTAACTGTGCAACCAGCACAATTCCTCTTGTCACACCTCGGGAGACATTATATGACAACTCGGTATCCAGACACTGCCTCTGATTGTCTTATCTTAGATACTTAGATACTTAAAAAAAGATACTCATTTTTTAAGGAAGAGATGATTTTTGTCTGTTCTGTGTTGTACAGTGAATCTGCTGTTGTCATTCCTGGCTGGTCTTCTAGACACTGCCACAAGAAAGATAATAAATAATTAGGTTTCTGATCTAGGGAGTTGAGAGACTGTGTTGGTTTAGTCCAATATCTAAATTCATTAAACTCACACAATCTATATTCCCCCTTGCCTGTGGTTCTGGTCTACTCTTCCACACCTCTTTGCCATTACTTATTCATAATAATAAGTATTATCATAGTCATTTGGGGCAAAAAAAAACCAAAAAAAAAAAAAAAAAACCAAGAAAGCAACACATCCAATGTACCTTACATTGTGGCAATATAATTTCATGTTAATTGGCTGTCTGCTTGGAAGTGCTAGTATATTGTGGTTTGTAATCAATGCATCTGGCCATTCATCAGTGAATCCAGAGATGGATAAAATAAAGATTTTTAGGAATTAATTACCATTCATATAGCAGATCATGGGCAGGAAGTATTTTATTAACTATCAATTCCTGCATTTAAGGTTTGGTGCTAAAAGAAAGCATTTCCTCACTAAGGCAACTCCTAAGATACTTAAGTTACTTTTCCCTTATTTTTAACACTCTTCCAGTCCTATTCATTAGGCAGTCTCAACTTGTTTTATGAAATAAACCTGCCCTGCCATGGAACATGTCCTCCTCACTTTCCTCAAGCATCCATAGGCAGCTTCTCCTATGGGAAAAAGATAGAGTTGATTCTATCAAAAAAGTGTAAGGAATCAGCCTCACAAAGCTGGCTCCAACTATTTGGAAGAACTTCATTATTTGGGGAGATTTTCAAAGGGAATATTTAGACACCCAAGGCCCATTGACTTTATGTGAGATTTGAGCAGTGAAACACATTTGACACTTTTGAACATTTCTATTTATCTAACCAAGTTATTTCTGTGGAACTAATGATTAGAGAACCTGAGCACCTAATAATCTTTAATGCATGTATCCTTACAGCACCAATATTATTTTATAGAAGGAAACTGGAGTCAGAGCAAGATGTTCGGCCAATTTTACGTGTATATTCAGACAGTCAAAGGTAATAATAGTCACCAGATAGAAATGGAGTGAAAATAATAGCCTGATCCTAAGTAACCTCTTCAAGGTCGAGGAGAATATCTGTGGCAAGGCAAGAATTTAAGCCTCAGTCTTCCAAGCTGCAGTCTATTGCCCTGTGTAGAAATTTCTCTTCCTCTGTGCAGGATCAGGCTGCAAGACTGTCCTTAAAATTGAAAAGAAAGGAAACAGTCCCTCACTAATTGAAGCCAACTGTTTATCCTCCCTGGGGGAAAATGTTTCAGTGCAGTGCTGCCTTGAAAATTACCTCTCTACAAATGATATTACAAGAGGCCATATTCATTTTCTATCACAGATTCCAAAGCAAGCTGGTTTTAAAGATAAAAATACTTTTCTTAATGATGAAAACACATTTTAAAGACACTGATGCTACACATCACTACTTTTAATTTTAAGGTTTTGGGGAGTTTTTTTCAGTTCACTCTCTGTCCTGAGCATGTGAGTGGAAGCAAAGTAAAATATAAAAAGTGAAAATGGAAATTGACTTTAAAGAGGAATTAAAACTGATCAGATAATCCCTATTGCTCAGGCTGATAGGGATGCAATCCCTCCAATTCTTCCCCTGATATTATGATGCAAACACATTAGTGAAGGAAGATACCTTTTCTTTTTAGGACAAATCCCCAACTTCTAAAATCCATAGTTTTTATATAGCAATTTTTATTCATAGATCTTGCCTAGGGTTTCAGAAAAGTCAAGTATCATCCTTCATATGATACAGATAGAAAACTGTGGCCTGAAAAGGTGAAAGTTGCGATTCATCTTACCTCTCTTTAGGTGTCTAAAAGTGAGATATCTAAATCTAAGTTAATTGCCATAGGTTCATTCCTGATTCAGTGAGGAGAGAGAGAAGGGAAACTTTGAAGTCCCATTTATCCGATCTGTCTTAGGACAGGATGAATCATGGTTTGGAAGCTTCTCTCTCTCTCTCCACTGTCCATAGGAGGAGACTGGATGACTAACTTACTAACTTAGACTATATGCTTAATATTTTTGTGATAATAAAAAGTGAATTCTGCCTGAAATAACATTTTAAGAACAGTGGCATAGTAGCCCTATTTAAAATTTCTTCTGTACCTAAGACTAAGGCTCCTAAGAGGCCCAGAGATTCTGGGTAAAAGCAGTAGATACAGTTAACTCAGAGAGCTAAATTATTTACATAAAAAGATGTTCTGCCTCCCAAGCTGATTTCATGTACATTCTGCAAAATATATATAGCAATTGGAAAATGCTGTATATGTCACGAAGAAACGTTTTCTTGACCTCCAGTATTTCCAGAGTCTTGAAACTTTTTGCAAGCTGTGATACTCTAATCTGAGATCTCAGCAGGCAAGAGGCAAAACCCTCCCCACTGAAACTCCCACTCAAAGAGTTTGTCTGTGTCAAAACTGGGTTGAGCCAGTCTGGGTGCCAACAGCTGAGGGTACTGCCCAGGGTGCAGACCTTTCCTAGCTCCTGTTTTCCAGAAATACCCTGAATTACTCTAGAGTCAAGGGGATTCATGAGTCTATGATAAACAAGCTGAGGAGAAGCAGGCAGGTATCACCGAATCACAGAATATTCTGAGTAGGAAGGGACTCAAAAGACCAACTCTTAAGTGATCCTCTGATATGAGGATCAAACCCACAACATTGGCATTATTAGCCCCATCCACTAATAATCTGAGTTTATGACAAAAAGCCACCACTCACCATCTTTGTGTGCTGAACACTGGACTCATTTTATAGCATGGACAGCAGTATAACTGTACCAGGTCTGAAAACAACAGATTGTTTACCCAGATTTAGGGTTTCAGAAGTGGTTAGGTACTTGATTGACATTGATCACACCTGGGAATAGTTGGATAAACAAATGCACATTAATTACGTGTGTATGCCAGATTCATGCCACTCTAAGTTTCCAGAAAAATCTGAAATTCAGACCTAGAGTAATGGTGGCAGGCAGGAAAATACTCTGGGTACCTTCTTAGATTTTTTGTTGCTAAATATAAAACATGCCTCTTTGTGAAATAAAGGAAAAGAGCCCATACAACAGGAGTAAGGACAACACCAAGCCCGTCATACCTAACAGACTGCATAGGGGTTGTGAGAACAGCACTGATGCAAGAGCTGCATTTGGGCTTAGTGTAAGAGCATTTTGATTCTTTGTGAATGTCAGACAAAATACTCAAGGAAGAAGCTTGGAAAATCTCAACAAGCAAATGAAATCTCTAAGGTGTGAGCATCAGTCACCCTTACTTTATTCAACACGGGCAGAAAAATGGCCCATATATTTCTTTTTCCCCAAATGTTTCTTTGAAAGAACAGCAAAGCACACTTTACTTTTTTTAAAGGAGTGACTGTGTAACCATAACTAGAAGTTCATCAGTGGAAAAAATACATAATGAATAGCTTGTTATTTCGAGTCTTTTGTGAGACAGGTCATTAGAAACTTCATTTGTCTCCACAGATTGCACTTATTCAGCTGTATTCTAATAAAATGCACATTGCTTCCAATAAAGGGAATGCATTTGCTATTGATGTGCTATAAACTACTATACAGAGAGGTGTTATTATATTCCTGTGTAATAACAAGCCAATTACAGTGATCAGCAAAACCTTTACAATAAAGTCAATGCACAAGGAGTGATTATCATAATGCATTCTAACTGTTCAGTGCCATAAATGCTTTGCAATTAATTGTGGAGCGTATATATAAATGTACTATTAATTCTGTATAAAACCCCATTGACAAGCAACCTTTACATTAAGAAAAAGATACTGGGATTGTTACGTGTCCCCGAGTTCACCTAGGAGGCTGAACTGTATTTACAAAGTAGGATATTTTATAGGATTATATTTTTTATTTCCTCCCACTGCTTCTTCCATTTTGCCCTTTTACTGAAGAAAACTCCAAATATCACTCTGCAGTATGAGGGCTCTTGATTACCTACTGCAGCTGATTTTTGGCCCTGTACATATCCTTCTGTGTACAGCTACAGGCTTTCATTGGTGCCTTAACCCTTTGACACTGACAGCCTCTGCATGAATGCCAAAGGCACTATCTACAAGAAATGAGCAAATAAAAGCATACCACAGCCCAAGCAGACAATAAAGGAAGGGTGTGAAGGAGAAGGGAATCAAAGTTACATAACTGATCAAAAGTTCTGTCATAGCAAGGAACAGAACCAATATCAAAACCTCGAGGAGATGAGCTCCCCAGTCTCTCTCTCCTCCTTCTTGTCAGTAAATTGTTAGGTTGCAGACATTTTATGAAAAATGTGCAATGTGGTTTTTGGTTTTTGGGGTTTTTTCCCTTTTATTTCTCAGTGCTTGATTTTAAAAGGTTGTCCTTAGGACATGTGCTAGAACACAATGTCCTATGGATCTTTTCCAGTTCCTATTGATGGGCACACTTCCATTGATTTCAATCACCATGGGAAGGGCAGATGTGAACAAAGTTTGATGTCCCTTATATTCTTTCAACATTTGACTGCGGAATGGAGCACATCAGCCTTCAGCAGAGTCATCAAATATAAAACACTACACATGGGGATCTGCTGAAGCCCTTTTTCTCATCCAGAATTAAGTTTTAACAGAGAATGGAGAGCATGAATGGGGTCATCCAGGGCCACTTTGAATTAACTGATCCATTTGCATGCTGGTACACTCTCCCTGCTTGAAAATACAGCTTCCTGAGGACAACAGAGTGTCAGCTGTCAGCAGGGTCGCACAGTGCTGAAATTCCACAATAAACTAAGAGATTTTGATTTCCCATTGACTGTAATCAGTCCCACAACCAGACACAGCTAGAAAGACAAGATTTCCGTGAGTACTAAAATGCTCTTTCTAGGTCAGATTTTTTTCTAGGGCTGAAGGAAAAACACTGCAGGTCATAAGAGATGTTCAGATCTGAAATAAAATCCAATGGACATGTTCTCAGACTGATGCTCAAGTTTGTGGGATACCTTAAGGGGTTCTTGTGGTCCTGGACCCAGCTCTTTCCCCAGCCCTTGACAAGACAAACATGCTTTAAAGCACTGACATCTCTGCCAATGCTGCAGCATCTCCTACAGCCATTCCTCAGGAGCCTGTGATAATGACACCAAGGTTTGCTGCTGGTCCTGACACTTCCCCAGCCTCTGAGAAAAGAAAGCTGCCTTCCAATTTAATATCAAGATCTTTACCTAGATTCTTGATTTTTCATTATATTTTTTTCTCTTCCATTCATGAGCTCATCTTCACTTCTGATAGACTTTCAAACAGAATATTAAGTTTATTTTTCACCAGTCATTTCTTATCTTTACTGTCCACACAGATATACTGCAATTCAGCTCTAGTGGGTAATATTTGATATATTACTAATGGAAAAAAAATTAGATTTGAATGTGGGAGTATTTTTTTCAAATGCCTCCTGAAAGAAGTCAAAACCGGCTGACCAGGTTTGGTACAAATCTCTGGAAGAGGAGATGTAGGAACCTTAGGAGGAGGATTTGACATGGAATTGGGAACCTCCTTTCAAACTGCAAGAGTTGACAAGAGGAGAGAGAAATGTTTAGACTGTTGTAAACACTGAGGGAAAGAAAAGGGAATATGAGACCCTAGGTGTAGAAAATGATTTTTTTCAGAGGTCTTGAGTCCAGAGTTCATAAAATTTGTAAATACTGCTCTACAACTAGTAGTCAGCATCTCCAGTACAACATTTTCAGCAAAGGCTGGGATTCATGTGTGGTGTGACCACTGCAAGTCCCTGTCTGTGCCGATCTTTTCTTGAGCTATAAAAGACCAATGTAAACTGTAATGCACTCCTTGTGATGTTGAAAAAGTTAATGGAGATGTGCTCATTGAGATCTTTTCCCCAACTCCGAGATGGGAGAATATTATCTTTTTCCTTAAATAGTTTGCCAGTGCCACCTGCTTATTGGTGTGAAGACCATAAGAGAAAAACAAAAGACGAGCAGTTGTGGAAAAAGCTGTGGCAGGCCACATAAAGCTAAGTTGTATGGATTGCCACCTTGGAAGAAGATATTCCCTCTGCCTGCTCTTCAGCAGCTTGGGTGGGAAGACTTTTTAAGGTAAAAGATTGGAAACAGCTAGAAAAAGTGTCTTCCAAAGAGCTTGATGTTACAGGCAATATGTGTGGATCAGAATTAAAGAGACAAGAGCTGCAGAGGTACAACTCTGACACGGGCATAGCCCCAGACTTCAGGACTTGAACAGAGGCACAGCCCAGCCTTCAGCAGGGCAGAAGAGAAGATGCTGAGTTCTGTCAAGACTGCCCTCTGCTTTCTTATCCTTAAATGTCTTCCTCAGACTTTTCTGGTCTGAAGAGCTGAGCAACCAATTGATTCTTACAAAGGGTTTCTGAGGAGGAAGGAAATCATTCCAGGTGGGACAGTTATACCAGTGTGAAGCCAAACTAAGCTGAAGGCAACCAGTCTTGCTTGACTAAATAGGCCTAGATGTGGCTAGTACCTGGATGGGAAGCTTCCTGAGAGGTTTCAGCCATCTGTACAAGCTGTGTAATTCTGATTGATTACATGGAAAACAATGGACTAACAAATTATTACTGGGACCTAGGACAGATTACCTTGCTACCTGCAGCAGAGAGCTAACAAGTTAGAAGCTACCTGCATGAAATAAGAATTAAGGTTTTTGTCCCAAATGAAAATTTGGCTTAGAAAATGTGATGAGGCCATTCTGACCCCATCATCATCACCAAGCTGATGGAAGGGTACAAAAAGGAGCAGAAAATCGTGCATGAGCAAGGCACACTGTTTTGCTATTAACTCTAATTAAGTTCTTGAATATTTTGCTCTGAATCTGGAATAAACCATGACCAAACAGATAGTTTCAGACTTTGCACATCAAGCATCAGATAGAGAAATACTGCAAGTTAGTTGTAATATGAAGTCCAAGCCTTCCAGCTGCCAAAGAGCCAAAAAATGACACAGCACACACCTCCCTCAAACATGCACAAAAGATCATCTGCTTGAAAGCACAGACAGAAACTTTAGCAGGCTTCTTGCATGGCATGCAGAAAACACCACATTCTGGTACAATGTACCAGAATCTCTCCTGTAAACCTCTTAACACCCTCTCTGCCAGACACTACACCCTTTCAACTCTAAACCACTTTCTACTTTTCCTTCCTTTAGTCCAGGAGTCTTCTGATTCTCTTCTATAAAATGCTGGAGGACCTCAAAACCACCATGAAACACATTTTGGTAGTGATATTTACACTGAGCCAGGGTAGCACACCGTGTACATCTTTGTATGCTTTCCTTCATGGACCTTCCTCTGTCCTTTGAGAGGAATGTGGGAGCAGTGGAGCATCTAAGCATCACTAACGGACTGCAACTGGAGCAGCAGGAGAGTCCTTTCCTTTTAAAAAATGTTACTGCCTGTACAACATAGTGGGACCTCTGGGCTGTGTTTATCATAGGTTAACCCCGCCAGCTGCAGTGAGAGTTGCCTAGTGAGAGCTGGAGATATTGTGGATGAAATAAGAAATGGCTCCAAACTTTTGCCCCAAACCACAAAACAGACTTGAGCTCATTCTCCAAGTTTGAAAAACTTTAAGTGATAGATACCTGCAGGCTATTTTTAGAGCTTAATATCAGACAAGGAACTGAGGAAAACTACCTCCACCTCCACCAAGATGAAAATAATAATGAATTCTAACAGTTTAGTTGGGATTATGTATGTTCAAAATTTTGATGTGGAGTTCTAACTTACATCCCTTAAACTGTTTTGGACTAACTAATCTCTAGCAAAGTAGTTTCCGTTTAGTCAAGATAAAATGTGGCCAAAGAAAAGGCCAATGAGAGTTTATAAAATATCCTTAATAGAGCTAGACTCATAATCTGATTTTTTCAGAAAAAAATATAGAATTGCTCATTTTTCTATCATATTCTATAAATTCTGTTAGTATTAAAGTATAAAATCTCAAAGGACTCTGACCTTCTGATCAGGTATTTGAAGCTTCATGAAACATTTTGTAGAAGCAGTACCCCAATAGAACATTTTGTATCTTGGCTATGCACATACATGCACAAACAAGCAGGAATGTAAAATGTAAAAATTTCCCAGTAATTTAGACTATTTCCCCAGAGAAATATATTGAGGACACATTGATTTCTATTCCCCATGGAATTAGTCAAATGTAAATAATGCCACTTTTTGTTTAAAAGGTTTTCACACTTTGTCTTGCTTGTAGTGCAATATGGAGATTAACAAACAAAATAATAAACCCAGAAAAACTATTAAGGGGCACTCACTATGTCCATTTTGGTGGGTTGACTGTAATTTTTGACAAACAATATATTGAACACCTTCCCAAACTTAGATATTCTAAATTCTAGCTCACACACACTAAATGCTAATACTCACTTTCATTTCAACTGAGAATTAGGAACAGGGAGGGTTAAAGACTGAAAAAAATCCAGACTTCAGAACAACAGGAAAATCTGAGTTGAGTCTGGTTGAAGGAGAGAATAAACCTGTGACTCTCATCACCTTTTACTTGTGGAAGAACTTGCTGAAAAATTCAAAGATTCATGTTTTAGTAAAATGCAAGTATTTGTCCCCAGAGAAAACAAAATCTCAATTCCACAAGAATGTTGCTCACCTTTTTCAGTACAAACTTGCTTGCAAACTGCAGTTCCAGAGAACACTGCATTTTTTCATTAAAACTGTGTCCTGGCACCAGAATTCCCCTTAATCCAGGCTGTGTATTCCCCATAATCCAGAGTGTGGATTTTGGGCGGACCAAAGACTTGTGCTGTGTGGAAGACCTGCTTCCTCTCCCAAGCCCCACTCCTCCCCAGTGTCCCATCCTGATGGAGGGACAGAGTATAATAAGGTAAAACTTAAGTTTCTTTGTTGTTCAGGTTGACCTTTATCTTGCAGCCCTAATGAAGCCTTTTGATGTGCTCCTAAGATACGCGGCTGCCTTTTTAGCATTCTGTTTGCTGCGCCTGCTTTAACCGGTGGGCTCTTGAAGAACGTAAGTTTTCATACAATGCCTCCCTTGGGTGCCAATTGTTCTTTTCTCCCACAGCTGCCCTTGAGTCATGCCGTCCTGGAGCATCACCAGCCCAGAAGCAGCTTGTCAGTGGGGAATTAGGACAACGTGTCTGTCACGCCAATGATGAGAGCACCCGCTTGGCCTCTGCATTATGATCACCACTGACAGAAGAAATATGGGAGCAGACTGGATGGGAAAAGATGAGGTTTGTGTAAGATGAGGAGATAATTAGCTAAAATACAATGGGGAGGGGACCACAGGTGTGATAATGTGGAATCAAGCTGCCACTGGAGCCCTTTGCAGTTCAAACCACTGCTCCTGAAAGCAGCTGCTCTTAGCAAAGGAGTTTGAAAACCCTTCCCAGAGAGCCAGGCATGTGTTCTCTATTACTGATTTGCATTAAAAAAAAAAAAAAAAAAGATTGGGAACTACATACCCTGTAGGCGCACTAAGCAAATTGGCCAGCCTAATTATTATTTTTTGGTATGTCTAATTAAATGGACAAAAGGCCCTCCCTTCACTCTCACTGTTGGCACAAACTCCACTGGAATGTGCTTAATGTCCCCTCATTTGCCCAGGCAGCTGAGCCTTTCCGTTTTCCCCTAGGAGATTGCCATTGACAACTGCCCATGGCTTATCCAGTCGTACAAAGACACAGAGCCAGAACATCAGACAAGGAGGGAAAGGGGAGGAAATTGACCTGGTTCTATTAAAAACCACTGGACAATGCTGGAAGATGTGACATATCTTTGTTGCAAGTCAAAAATGTGCCCTGGCCCTTGAATACAGAACTTGCCAGATTCCATAAGATACTTTCTGCCCTCTATTAACCAAATTCCCCAAAATTTTCTTTAGGTTCTGAAAGGGCAATATTTATCTCTGAGATTTCTGGTGTTTTTCCAGCACTCAGTTCTCCTGGAATTACATGCAATTCTGCAATTACATGGCACCACAGCCAGTCCTTACAGAGCCTCTTTTGACCTGTGGTTTCACCAGCCTGTAACACCAGCCCCTTAACTACAAGCTATATACAAATTCTTCCAACATCTTGAGTCTCAGCCTCACACTGACGCAGCCAAAGTCCCTGAAATCCACAGCTTTCAAATGAAAAGAGAGAGAACATGGTGCCTTTTTTTCTGTGAGGCATTTTTCTCCTTTTAAGTAGTTGTTGCCAGAGATTTCCGCTAATGCCAGCACAAAGATAGTCATCCCACAAATGAAGAAGAGTTTATATTTATGGTGGAAATTGAAAAGTTTTCAGACATCTAAGAGCCACATCATTACTAAATGACAAAATCTACTCCCACATTTATCAGATACATAAGCACTAGAGGTTTTTACTGAAAAGATGAGGAAAAGACTCTCTGTTTTTTTCCCAAAGAGATAGGGATAGAGAGGAAGAGAACATGTCATTATATATATGCATGTGTATATATATATATATAAATGTACAGATACAAGAAAAAAATAGCAGGATGGTAATTTATCCAGCATAACAGACCATCTCACACTCTCTCAGTGATCTGTGTGTTTGATCTGACAAACAGGCTCCTATTAGAAGAGTACAGTGAAGTATCACCACATCAGTTCAGGTAAAAAACCTTTTACAGGAAACACCTCATCACTGGTGATCTATGGAACAATCACTTAACAAAGCCTTCCAAATCCACTGTGTAGAATGAAAAAGCAAAATACCAGCTCCTGATTTCAGCTATACCTGTGCAAATCCTGAATAACTCCCTGGGTCTGAGAGAAGTCTTCAGTTTTCACAACAGGTTTATCCAGATAAGCTGATACAAGTGCAGAAAACTCTGCCAGCTCAGAATTTGCTTTTTCCAGAAGCAGAGTTGCTTCTGTGCAAGCAGAAACAACATGGTTAGAGAAACCATAAAATATCTGCTTTATCCTAACCAAATTAACGACCTCTACAGGTCAGCCTGACATGGGCCTGAAAAAACCCCCATTGCTGTCCACTGCTGTTAAACTTTGTTAAGTCAGTGCCTGATGCTTCACTTCTTAACGAGGCAGTTATTTGTTTCTCAGGCAATCGCTGGCACCTGCCTGCCTTTTAAAATCAAATAATAATTGAATATGAGGAAAGTGAGACGAAGTAAAGGAGATTTAATAAAGAGAATCTTTGCTGTGGAGGGAATTTCTTTGGCAGTGATTACGTTACTAATTGATCAGCACATTGCCTGAGAGAAGCCAGAGACAACAATTATATTTAGCACTGTGGCTGAAAGCAATGCATTCAACTACCTCCTCGGCTTTCGCTGTCCGCTGGCTTCACCTGGATCGGTCTGTTCATCTGTAAGGAAGAACAAAGACAGACATGTAATTAATGGAGGAGTCAGACATTCATATACAGAGGCTTGCTTTGCTTCTTTACTGCGCATCATAATTAGCACCAGAATTCACTCCACGAGGTGGGGGGAAAAAGCAATTAGTAAACAAAGAACTAACCAGTGCAGGCTGTGGTTTGGTCTGAGGCAAATAAATCAGTGTCACTCCTCTTACTCGACAGTGGCTTTGTTGAATCACATTGGGAGAGGGATCTGACTCATTTCACAAAGGCCATGAAATTTTAAACGTAACTTAAAAAATTTCTAATAGTTTCCTCTGGAAACACTGGTGCGTGCGAGCAAAAATTCTTTGTCAGAACATCAGGACCAGTGAAACTTAAACTGCAAAAATTTCTTGAGATTGGCATGATGGAAAGGAAACTGAAAAGCTAATTCCACTTCTACTGTTAGCTCAGTAGGATAGTCATATGTAATGTAGCAGCCTCCATTTCAAACGTGGATTTGTATCTAATTTGTGCACATGGCTACAGGAGCATTGGATACTGAGAATTTTCTGGGAGTAGAGGACCAGATGTTCCTTCTATTGCTTTTTCAGATATCTTTTTCCTTTCTCATATCACAATATAAGTAGGTTTAAAAACCTTGCCACTGTGTTGTGAATAGGTTTCTGTTATTCAAATTATCCCTCTCTCACTCAACAAAATCACTGGGGACCATAACTATCCCCAGAGCTGCTCACTCCCAGGAGAGAGGGCAACAGATGCTCACAATGTTGTTCACTGGCGGTGCCTAACATGATGTGGGTGCCTGAGGAACAGGGATGAAGGTATTACTCCTGTCAACAGCCAGAGATGCAGAATGGATCAGAACCAGCTAAGAATTTAGTCTGAAAACCCTTCCCTGCCTCATACTTCTTGTCACATAAAGCAATCAATAGTCCCTGTGCAGATGGACTATTCCAAATACCTTCTTATGTGTGACCACCTCTGAGCAGAATGAAAATATCTTTTTGATTTTTCAACCAACAAAGAAAGTACAAGTTCAAACAAGCATCACAAGGAGCACGAGGTCAGAAGGCAATAGTAATCTTCTAACATATGTCTTCCCAGTAAAGTCAGACCACAAATTGGCTAATGAATATCACAGAATGCCTTCAGGGAATTAATCCATCCCTTATTTGTCTCTAATCATAGTTGGGCAGCAAGGCCATTCGTTTTATTTTTTCTTTATTTTTTTTCCTAATTTTTTCCCTTTTTTTTTTTTTTTTCTTTTTTGGAAAGTGCTTCATAATAAGTTAGATTTATTCTAATTGCTCTGCACACATTTTTAGTAACAACAAGTTATCAAGCTGGCTGACAAGTAGGTTAAGATGATGAAGAGCCTAGCAGATCCTGCTGAATTGTTGTCTCTAGAGGAAAATGTACTTATCCATAAACTGACTACAGTTAGACTCACATTCTGGAAGAGAAGGATCCATGGCTACAGATGCTACTGAGCAGTTTCTGCTCTTCTCTATGCCTGTACCATCCAACAAAATCCAGATAGCTGAAGTGCTAAAACCAACAAAGAATCTGGTAATTGTTAAATCTTACATCAGCCCTTGCTTCTGCCACTGCAAAGACCAGTTGCTCACGTAGGTATCACAGGTATTAGCAGGGCAGAGGTGATGTATGAAGCAGCAGCAGCAAGACAGATATCCTGCCACAGGGCTTCTTTATACCCACATATGAGCAGCTAGCTCTTACACACATTCAAAGAACTGACACCACACAGGTGAGGAGAGTATTCTATGTCATGTAACTCCAAATGTGTAGAAAATGTAACTCTAAGCCACTCTTAAACTTGGTGTTTGAGGCATAACCATGTATGGTCTTTTGCAGTGCCTGTACCTATTCCTCTCTACTGATCATGGAGGTTGTCTTTGCATTTAGACTTAGCTGAGATGAACCCCACCTTGCCTCTCATGTGCAGGATAATGAAGACAAATTACTTGCTTGCTTCCCTCAGCTGCTCAACCTCTGACTCTTCGTGTTTGCAGCAGGTTGGTGTTGACCATCCACATACCAACGTCTGACTCGACCCCTGATTACTTTTAACTTGCCCCCTTATTCCAAATTATGGGCTCCTGATGGGAGCCCTATGGTGCTCATTCCAAGACAGACAGAACCTTCATCCCAAGCAGTCAGTAAGAGAAACAGTCACAGTAGCCAGGAATTTACAGGAGGTGTGCAGCATACAGCCTCAAGAGGCAATGTCTGGAGTCCAAATGGACACAGTCTTGAGATGCAGAACATCCCATAAATCTACCCACATAGGTACTGATCTGAATTGTGCTAAAGTCCATGAAAATTTGCACTGAACTCAAATAACTTTTGGATCCAGCCTTGAGAAGAACTAGACAGATGTCATCCTTCTTTTTGAGTTGAATGAAGTCAGTTTGCACAAGGCAGAGGACATTATCAGACTCTGGCAAAAATTAAATGAGGCAAATATGTATTTGGACTTTGGTTGTTTTTTGTTTTGGTTTGGTTCTTTATTTAGTTTCTTCTTTCTGATATTGAGGAGTGAGAAAAAGCAGTCAATTCTAAAGAAAGTTTAAAAAAAGAGTGAAAGAATAAGCATCCAACAGAGGAAGAAAAAACTGGGGAAATTAATAAGTAAAAGGCTAGTGTAATTTAATGTACACTATGATTTATACACTTGACAATTTCTTTATAGACCAAAGAGAAAGTGCTGCCTGAACGGAGCCCATAATACAAATTGAGATCATCTTGACATGAAAGACACCAATTATAGGGAAGAACACTGAGAGGAAAATAATTAAGTTTCCTTTCTCCATCTATGGAATTTTTTTTTTGTACAGACACTCTAGGAGCAAAGACCTGTCATGGGGACGAGAAAAGGGCTAAGGGGGGGAAATAAAATGGCAGAACAATGTAGCTTTTTAACCCTAGGGAAATGCCTTCTTGGGGAGAAGGGTATTCAGATATTCAAGTTCCCTGCTTATTCTTTATCTGGAAATGGCCATAAGTTAAGTGGAATGAAACCAAAGCCTATACTCCAAAATGCAGCCTTTTGAAGAGTGTTTGGGGAAATACTGATATGGACATCTTTAATATGTGTCCTGTCTTGGTGGACCCTGAGAGTGTGACAGGAGAAAGAATATTTGCCAGACAGCAAATCTGATTAATACCATCAGGAAATCCACCTGGGATCTGTGAAATTACAGATGTGGCTGTAAGGTGTTATTAAACCCTGTCACTAGAAGGCTTCAAAAGGCATTTGCCTGCATGGGAAAAGACTTAGGGCAGGCTGACCCAACATCTGAACTGGTAGATGGAGTGAGTGCTTTCCTCTTGGTTTACACTCCTGTCCTTTCAGGGGTCCTTCTTTCCTCTGCTCATGGATGCTCTTTGTGCTCTCATTTGAAATATGATCATGCTTCCTTGTTCTATGTTATCCCTGTTGTGGTGCCACTGAGAAAGAAGTAAATTGTTTTACCATATGTTAGTCCCAAAAGCATTCCTCTCCTCTTTAAATTCTCTACCATCCTTTAAGACCTGACTAAAATTTTCTATTCTTTCCATAATATGGAGATATCTGACTTTATGGTACCAGAATGCTCTGTAGTTATAAAACTATTATAAATCAGGACAATGTTTATCCTCATTCATGATTCATAGTCCCATTTGGCCAAAAATTTACTTTGAAGTGCTTCACTCAACGACAATTTTGTAGCAAAGATGTGCTGAGGACCACCAAGGCACAGAGATTTAGGCAAGAGACAAATAATTTAATTTGGATCTCTGGTTACATATATAGGCACAGTTTTCAGAGAGGTGGTGAGAGAGTGGCACACCAGAGTTTTATGCACAACTGTGTTCCCAGTGTGGAGTCCAAAAAGGCCTGTGGCTCAGGTTTCCCAACTGTACTGGGAAGAAGAACCACTGCAGCTGTGAATAGGCTTATTTCAGGAAGAGGGGTTGTGTCCTTTTCCCATAATATATTGTGGGAACAAATAAATATTTGTGTTGATGGTGGGCTTAGAACATCATGGGCATCACACTTCTAATTTTCCTGTGATTCTTTGCATGTTCATCTATGGTGAATACCACCTTTGCAAACTATAGGCAAGGTGATCATACTTGCTATGCTTCATACCCTTCTTTTTGGGTTGTCCTTCCTTTTTTTTTTTTTTGCCAAAAACCAACCCATCCAAATTATGTCAGATGTTACCATCTCACACCAAATTGCCACTGCCCCACGTACCCCCCACCCCAGTCCTCCCAGCAAGCAGAAACATAACATCATTTTTCATGTCCAATTACAGCCACTGTGGTGCCACTGTTAAAAGACAGCGCAGGTACCCCTGTCAAAAAGGGTTTGAGTTACAAGAAGCGATGAATTATAGCAAGCCCTTTTTCAATTCTCCACAGAAATGAAATGTCAGAGCTTGCTGCTGTATTTTTCTCAGCACCATCAGCTACAGGCCACTGCAGGAATTAGACAGGGGACAGACGCTTTTCTGCATCATGATTTTTCTTTTCCTAAGGTTGTCGTTTTTTTCCCCCACCAACCTTTTTCTGCTCCCTCTGGCTTTGATATTAATTTAGAGCAGGAAGAAGGATCACCTGGGAAAGAAGTGTAAGAAGCAGAGACTGATTTCTCACTGTCTCCATCTTTCTTCCTCTCACTGTTTCTACCACCTTTCTTGTCTCACCTGCTTTTTCATTGCTTATCAATGTACCTTGTGTTTTTAAGTAGATCTAAAACTCTACTTGATAATGGACAAATACGGAGATTTAAAAAAAATGGAAAAAAAAACCATTAAAAATATGGAGCTGTCCTGAATAGCTTAAATGTGCTCTGAGACAGGAAGAAAAAGGGAAAAGATGAGGAGATTACTGAAGATGAATTAAGTGCCACTAATAGTTAGGAAGATCATGACCAAGCAGAAGAGAGATAGGTTTGAGATAATCTGCTGGTTGTGTTTAAGAATGATGTCACTCCAGAAGACAAAAGGTTATTCTACAGCTTGTGTGCTTTATAGAACCATGGAAGATTTTCCTGGTGATCATCTGAATAATAATAATCTTTCCACCATCTTTAGAGGTCTTAAAAAATTGAATACTCCTTGAGGACATATTGGCGGCTTTGGTTTGTATCAAAAGCCATGATGAAAGGATTTCTGCTGCCCATGTTTCTGGAATTTTCCAAAGAGTGTAAAGAAGTAGAGGTGCTAACCTCTGGCAAGGCCTGTTTTCAGCTCTCTATTGGGTTTCTGGGTGATTTTGGACATGTCATTACATGTGCTTCTTTATCAACTTTTTATTCTACATAATGAAGATAAAGATATCATCATGTACTATGAAGGCGGCTGATGGGTAAAAAAAGTATCTAAATTCTGATTTTAAACAAACAAACAAACAAACATTCAGTCATTTCTATGCTTGAATTATGTGGACAGATATAATGGCAAATAACAAACTCTTCATGCTCACTGATATTGTGTAGTGTGGTATTGTTCAGGCATCAGCCCCATAAATTGATGATGAAACTCAGCTGTGACCTAATCATGAAGGATGCCAGCTAGCAGGTCTTAGCAAATGTTTATTGGCCACTCCTGCATCTCTGTAGTTGCTGGTTAGCTTCATGGAAAAAAAAATCCCAGAGCAACATCTTCCCTAAAAATAAAATAAAATTATGTTCTTGAGGATCTCATGACATAGCTCAGATGCTAATTGGAGCTAGGAATAGTTTAATATCTGCTATGAATTTTTCAGAAGATATGATTACTAATTCTTTCTTTGGTGGGACAGGTTTTTCTGTTTAAAATCTCTCCCCAAAACACTAAGACGAATTTTATTTTACCATTTCTGCCAACTGAGTCTGCCATGAGTCTTTTTTGAGTCTGCCATGTGCAGTAATTTCTCTGAATTCAATACAGCTATTTATGTGAGCAAAGGTATTGGCAGGAATGTGTTTATGGGACAGGGTCATAATTTTTAAAGCATTGAACAAAATCTGCCCTTATAGAGGGCCCTAAGGAAATGCAAAGTATATCAGTGTCAAAGTTGGAAAAGCCAAGAAAATCACCTACAATTGAATTGTGTATGTGTAATTGCAAAGTTCAAGTAAATCACTCTGTACCTGATTCTGAGTGACATAATTGAATTACAGTGATCTAAACTAGATAGCCATAAGCATGAATCCAAAGCAATCTCCTTTCTCTGAAGAAAAAAAAAAAACTCAGGGCTCAGGTGCTCAGCTCAGGGAAATTTCTCCAAATGCTACAGAGTCAGGAAGGTTTCTTCACCACAGGTTGGCTACACAAGTAGACTCCTGTATTTGTCTATTTCAGCTGTAATGCATAGAGCAAAAACCTGTCCCCATGGGAATAGAGGTAAGTGCTGTGTTTGCATGGATTGATGTGTAATTACACATTAACCACATTTACTGTGGGCACTCTGAATTGATACAATGTTGGATTAATAGAAGGGTAGGGAGAGGAAGTATTTTAGAAAGTTTGTTAAAAAAAAAAAAAAAAAAAAAACAAAAAAACCCAAAATATATCACATAGGTTTACCTTGCTAGTAATACATTGCATCTGAAATGACTATCCCAAACCTCATTTTGGTAAAAGACTCTTAGTTCCTCCTGTCACCCTCTTCCCTGCCTGTTGAGATGTGTGCCATAGGTATGTACACAAACAGATGAGAAGACCTGAAATGGCAATGTGTGAAATATGAAAAAAACCCATTGAAGTGTCTGACTTTTCCAAATCAGTCAATGCTCTGGTAGCTACCCCTGAGAATGATTGCTACCAACCATCCCTGCTCTCTAAAAGTATTTTCTATATATCATATAAAGCATATTATAACCCATCTGTCTATTGATTCATCTTTCTCCTTTTCTCCTGTGTGTAGATGAACCTAGAGGGGCTCCAGTTCAGTTCTTGCTCACGTGCACAAGCCTGCGACTTCAAATACAAAATTTCTTCCTCACAGAACATTTTGGGCTTGAGTTTGAAGAAACTTCTAATCTTGTTAAGAGGCAACTAGAGCCTTTCCAATACAAAAAATAATTTTGTTTTTCCTGGAGTAACTGAACATGAAGTGTTTAATCTTATGGTGTCTCTGGTTTTAAATGAAGGGGGGTAGGGTAAAGGCAGAACTCAGTCTTTAGCACGTTTGAGGACAAAACACAGGATACCTGGAGCAAAGCCACATTTTCAAAAAGGAGAGAAGCAGGATTGCTTTTTTAGCTTTTCGTTTGTTTGTGTGGTTGGTTTTGTTTGGTTTTTTTTGTAGCATTTATATCTTATAAATATTGTTTCATATGCAAATCTGCATGTGAAAGAGACAGCAGGAGATTCCCTTAAAGATTTGGGCAGTCACACTGTAAAAATGGTGTTTGATAGGTCTATTTTCACTCACTAGACTGCCACAAGGTACCTTAGTGACGAAGGACAGAAGATGATGCCCTGATCACCCAGATGGGTGTTTATTGCACTCATGGATCTTTCTTGGCTCCTGCATTTGACCTTTCTTTCCTAGAAAAGAGGGGTATCTTGTGGATGATGGCTTTTGAAAAGGTGTCTGTAGCCCTAGACCCTTTACATGAGTAAGAAATCCCTGAACATTTAGTGAATACACTCAAGCATGTAAAGAGTCCTGGGTCGGGCCCTCTGGTCATGCTAAGCTACATAAAAGGGTCTGTTTCTATGTGTATCCTGACAGCATATGTACAACTCATGAGTGAACATGCTGCTCATTAAATCTCATTCTCTGCTGGTATTGTGAGCAACCACAACGTGAAATTCTGTTCATAAACACATCAGATTCTAATATAAAACTAAGTCAGTCTTTTGCTGTCCTTTCCTCCCTGCTTCCCTAGTATCAATAAGGAAAAGTTTTGCACAATCCCACCTTTCTTCTCATTTCCCTCATGAGTTTATTTCAAGATAATTTGCATCCAATTTTAAAATGTACCCATACAGCTTCTATCAAAATCATTCTTCTCTATCCTTAACTTTTTTTACTAGCCAACTAAGCATGCATTGAGTAGAAAGTGACCTCACTGTCTTTCAGCCTAGATACTGAGATCCCAAACTCCTTCAAGGCAGAGCAACAGTGTAGTCATAGAGTGATGGAATAATTAATGTTGGAGACGATCTCTAGGATCACCAAATCCAACTGTTAATGCAACACTGACAAGTCCACCACTAAACCATGCCCCCAAAATGTCCCATCTACAAGATTTTGGAACACTCCCAGGGATGACGGCTTCATCACTTCCCTTGGCAGTCTGTTTCAATCAAACAATTGACCATCCTTTTGGTGAAGAAATGTTTCCTAATATCCAACTTCAATCTGCCCTAGCAGGTCTACAACTTAGACCATTTTCCTTGTTTCCTCTTGCAAAAGAGATCAACTTCCACCTGGCAATGACCCCCTTCCAGGTAGTTTTAGAGTGACCAGGTCTCCCCTGAGCCTCCTCTCTTTCAGGCTGAGCGCTCCATTTCCCCCAGCACGTGAAGGCAGTCCATATGGACACAACAAAGACAGTCTCACCCTAACAAGCACAGATCCTTACCCTGCAGATGGCTAAATGCATGTACAAGGCATCACAGCATTTAAATGAATGATGAGAACATGTGCTGATGGTCCCGGATCAGTTCTGCAGTGCGTGCTCAGCTAACATGTTTTTGCTGGTGGATCTCTGTCTGCACCTCCCAGCTGAAAGTCTCCCCTCAGACCTAACATTCCAGTGGTCCCATAGGTGCTTTTGGTGCTATTTTGTTGCTGTCTGTTGGGCAAGTGTGGTGTTCTCTGCATGTGGGGCACACCATGGAAACACAGAGCCCAGAGGACTCCTCAGCACAGACATGCGCAGGGCAGCAATCAGATCAGAGAGACAGTTGTATCCCTGAAGGCATTGTAGACATAACCCTTATTCCCTCACTAGGAGATGAACATCTGCTCTTGTCTCTACCTTATCCTGAGCCCATGACCTCTGGCTATTGGAGCTTTCCTGCTGTGCTCTTCCCTCTCTGAGCTTTATCTCTTCTTCTGAAGCAAGACCCAAACGTTGCCTTTGCCACTAATGGTTGCTTGGCTTGACTCTGCAGACTTTAGGCAAGGCCAAGCTCCATTGACTCCAGTGCTTTGAGTGCAAAAAGACCTTGGCCACTGTCCATCCAAGAAGATTAGACCTTCTGTGCTTGCAGCTTTGTGTGCCTGGCCACAAAGATAAGAACCACAGCCAGCCCTTTTGCCTATGGAGAAATGCTTTCCACAGCATTGCCATTTAACAAACAACTGAGTAAGCTGTGTAAATTAACTAGTGCTTTCACCCACTGCCAGGACCATGAAATACAGGCTCTCTCACTGATCTAAATGTGCAGGTAGCTTCAGAGCATGACTTTAAACACAGCCTCCCCAAGAACTGAAAGAGGCTCTCACCAGATTAAGCAGGGTTTTCTTTGGTACTGGGCTAGATCCACCCTGAGCTAGAAAGTGCTTTTCCCCCACCACTAGTCCTGCTTTCGAGGTTAGTGTGTTCACTCTCTTCCTCCTACCCTAATTTCCCTTTTTTCAAAGGTTAAAGTCACCTGCTTGTTGTAGTATAACAGAGAGCAGACCATTACTTCAGTTCTGAGCAACAGGAGGCCCAGACCTAAACCTATTCCAAGCAGAATGTTCTGTCATTTCTGCAGCACAACAGCTTCTTTCAAAATGTGTATCCCTACCCTATGCAGGTGTTATGGTTGTGATCTCCTTTCAATTCTATTAACAAACAAATAAAGTTTAATAATTTTTTAGACAGCCTGAAACAAGTTCCATTTGAGCAGAAGAACCCCCAGCAGCCATGCCACCTTATCCACTGACTTGTTTAAGCTGGTTTGAAATCACATCTCAAATTAGATGTGTGAGCACTTTGTTCAGATGAAAAGCCCCTTTAGCTGTGGACTGGATCAGGGCTCCTGATCTGGCAAAAGGAAAATAAAAAATAATTTTACAAAAAAAGAAAACAAACAAGGAAACACTCAGAGGAAGAATAAGATTATCTTAGTTTTGATAGTGCCCCTTTAGAGAAAATTTTCTGTGAAGGGACTTAGAGTATTAACTTTTTCTTCTGCCCTCCTTCACAGTTTGGAAATGCATTTGGGGTGTGATTTTAAGCCCATCCAGATGCTCAAGTTAGTCGTCAGTTTCTAACAGTAAATGAATAAGCACAAGCTGGAACTTTGCAAATTTTAATAGAGCCTTCAACAAGGAGAAAACCAAAAACCCATAAATTCCCAAATATTTATTGAATTGGGAAAAGGATGGAAGGATTGAAAAAACCCCAAACATAAACACTGAAACAAAACCCCACAGTCATTCCAGATTTCAGTCCCTCAGTGCAATTCTCGGTACCATCTTCAGCCTGTATCAGGCCCTCCAGTGCAAAAGGAGCTACCTCTCACTCCCATCTATGTGTAACTGGTATCATCTGGTCCTATGTTTTGACAATTATCTGTAACATAATTACCAGACTGATGAGTCTTGCTGATTAATTATGCCATCCTTCAAAGTTGATCTGGGTACTTAAAATAAACAAACACCCTGGTTGGGTAACAACAGTGATTTTCTCTCTCTGTTCCAGGCAACAAAGGCTAGCAAGCTCATTCTGCTATGTAGGGATGTGGTCAGAGACTCCCAGAGATTGGTTTCTGATCTGTCATTCATGTGGAGCTGCTTCTTTTCTGGTCCCTGACCGCACCCTGACTTCCACCCCTCCTGAATGATAAATATTTCCCCTCTGCTGAGAGCTATCTAACAAAACTGGTGTCTGATACTAATGCATCACTGATGCTTTCCTCCACTAATTATGCCTAAATATTGCCTTTCTTTCTTTTCTGCCTCGAACAGCCACTTTTTTTTTTTTTTTTTTTTTTTTTTTGCATCAACATGTACCAAAGCATTAAACAAGACATTCCATTAATTTCTTCATCATCATAACTTAAGCCTGGGACATACCCTTTAAATATTCATTCAGCTATGAAAACTGGGCATTAAAATTTTAATAATGTCAAGCTCATTTGAACTGAGCTCCTGGGGGACTATTACGATACAATTAGAATAAATATGATGATTGATTTGGTGTAAAGGTTCACCTGTCCACATGTGTTAGTGGCTGGAAGCAGCGTGCCACCTCTGGCATCACTGCCAATAGCTCCAAGTTATTTAAACTTATTTACTGCCTTCCCCATCGCCCCCATTCCCACTTGCTTGCGAGCTTGGCCCCCTCACTCACTTGCACAGAAGGTTCAGCTTGGATTAAGTTGGAAGAGGCAAAGCAGAGGGCCCTCACTAGGAGCTGCATCGAGCAGCACTCTCCTCCTTCCTTCCCCTTCTTGTGCTGTGGCTGAAGAGGGAGCATTGGTCAGAGACACGAGAAGTTCAGCTATGAACTTTCTGGAGGCTGTGGCCACTAACTTTTTGCTGAGTGTGTGTCTGAGCTCCTGGGCCCTGGTGCTCTTGGGTAGATGGGTGGCAAGCTCAAGCAACACTGATGTGTCTGAACCAGCTTGGGGGAGAACAAGGCTTGTGCTTCCTAGCAGGATCTATCTGAAATCACAGTGCAGAGATAGTCTTGAGATGTGATGCTGACATTAAAAAAAAAAAAAAAAAAAAAAAAAAAAAAGCAGAGGGGGAAACCGAGCAAGAAATCACACTACTTAAGGAGCCTTCTGTTTCAAACGCAGGATGTTCTCAAATGCACAGCGAGATAATTAAAAGATTTTGGTCCACTGGGTGCTGAGCATATTTGAAAATTTGGGCCAGATTGTACTTTCTCTCTCTGCAGTGTGAATTGGGTGCTACATGGTGTAAATATGAAAGGAGATAAAATGGAGCCATCACCACTGAGAACAATCGTTGGGCTTTTTATTTTTAATCATCTACTTTAAATAAACTACTCATTAATTCTTTGAATAAGGGTAAAATGCAAACCTCTCTGCATTTAAAGGTAACCCTGATGTAGCCCAGCTTACAAGCACTGCCAGAGCTTCTAGCTTTTGGGCTTTACCATCAGTCTCCTGACATATGGTGCTTTCCTTAAATCCTCAACTCCTGGACCTAAACAACTTTTTAACAAGAATTTTAATTCCAGAATGAAAGAAAATTCTTAATGCTCAAAATATCACTCAAATAAAACAAAAAAAGTGAAAATAAATTTCCTTTATTTATATTATCATGCAGGATTGCTTGAGATAATTTATGACTGATGCATTTTTTATGGTTGGCAATGCTAACTATTAGGAACATTATTTGATTTTCACTGTTTTCAGATTTTTCTCTCCTCTCAGTATTTTGTTAAAAGAATATATTGATCCTAAATCTGTCACTTTCTTTTTCAAATTCAAATCAAGTCCTGCTTCTTTTCCTATTTATCATCTCTATTTCTGTATGATTTGCTTTTAATATTAACTTTTAGTAATGCTTTGGTGTTATTTACTTTTACACTTCTACCTCTACTCTTTCCAAAAAATAAAAGACTTTTAAAAAATTAACTCCACCCATTACACATTACAATATGGGGACAAGAAAAGAAGAAAATGGTCACTTGGTGTTAATTTGCTCTGAAGAAAAGCAGCAATTTGGGGAACCTTCTTACTGTGAATGCAGACCGTAGAAAGATACAGCCTTTTATGCTTTTCCGAAGTCTATTACCTATCATCTCCTTCCCCACTAAGTTTCCTCCATGGGAAAAAGGGGTTAGACAGTAATCTTTACCTTCAGGGCCCATTGTGAGGATTAATTAGATATTATTCCTACAAAATTGTAAAGTTTTAAGATGCTATATGAGCTCTCACTGTTATTATAACGTGCCATACCTGCATAACGTCTACCACTGCAATATTACCCCTTGGTTGTTCAAGACTACAGAACTGCTGCTTCTAATTGAGTTAATGGCTTCATAGGTTGGTAATTTAATAAAACAGACTGCTTAAACCAGCAAGGTTTTGATTAAATGGGGTGTGTGCAAAGGGGAATTTATATTTGTTAGAAGCTCTGTGAATCCAAGGTATCAAGGCATGGATAATGTTGGTATAACAGTACCTTACACAGAAAGGAAGGAAAGACAGAGCTGAAAGCCGTGGAATCATGGAAAATCTCGAGTTGTGAGGGGCCTTTAATGGTCATTGTAGTGTACCTAACACTCTTCTATGTGACTTGGAGCATTGTTTAGATATTTCTTTATGACAGGCTTGGTGCTCTTTTGAGCCTGTTCCAGTGGCTGATACCCACTTAGTGAAGAATCTTTTCCCAATGTTTAGGCTGAACTTCCCCAGACACAGTTTTATTCCATGAGGGAACTAGGAGGTCAGCACCACCATCTCTGCCCCCCTTCAAAAAGTTATGGGCTGGTTCACATCCTGCTACAGTCAGGTGTTCTGGGCTGATCTCGGGGGTATGCAGAGGTGCGTGATGGTGCGCACATACAAATAAGGCACTGTGCTGCTGCCAGTGACAAGCAGATCTTCTTCAGGATATCGTGTGCCTTGCCTAACTTCAGGGAGAAATCCAGATGTTCCTTTCCAGCTGCCCTTGCCCCCTAGCTTAGCTTTAGTTCTAGAGGAAAAATTGGAAAATTTGGGGGAGACCCTATTTTCCTGAATGGGAAAACTTAGCTTGTGCTGAAATCACAGGTACACCTTGAAACTGCGTTTCTGAAGCAAGTGCCTGGCCGTGCCCATGCAGAGGAACGGGCTGCTTGGAGACCTCCAGAGGGAGCTCTTGGCTGCCTAAATTTAAACAACTAAATTATGCAAACCCAATTTCCTAGATGGAGAAATTAAGGATTTACTCCGGGAAGCCTGCTTCATTAGGTACTTAAAATGTACTCAAAAGTTAGTTACTTCAATACACAGACTGGATCGCACCTCTGACTTCAGTGATTGCCTGTCTGTAGTGATTTTGGACTGCAGGAGCAGCTCCAGGTGCTTCCACTGCCTGCTGGAGTAAGTGGAGAATACTGCCCTGATCTTGGAAAAGCAAGGGAAAGAATCCCTGCATCGTGACACTTTTCTGTGGTGTAAATGCCAATTCATAGCTGCTTCCTTACCACGGGTCAGCGCCACTGAGAGTTAAAATTTTATTCTTGTATCCTCTCTCAAGAGCTCCCAGTCAGGCAAATCTGAAACCAAAGCAATCCTTCCTTTCATCCGTCTGACTCTGAGAAAACAAAGAAAGCCAGACACAGTGGCATGGCTATTTTGTGTATAAAGAACAGCACCCACAAAGCTAATGAGAAGCTTTTATGGCTGTTTGAAGAGCACTGATAGATAATCAGGAACAGGTCCAAGCTGCAAAATTTCACCTGTCAAATGCTGGGCAGGAACCTTCCATAATAAGGGCCAGGCACAAAATTCAGATGTTGACACAAACATGGGCATCTTAGGAGGGCATATGGTGATTGTGCAGGTGGCTGGGGTTATAATACCTGGTTCAGAAATCTGGCTCAGCTAAACAGATACTCACTCACATCTTCATCTGACCCAGCCAAGCTCACCAACTCAGATATCTGCACTTCCACAAGCCTCCATTCAGGCACAGGAAGGTGCTGGAGTCTCATCAGGATGGGTGGGGGGGTAATGCCTGACCTTGTGGATCCAGAGGGGCACCTGAGGCCAGCCATATACCCTGAGTACGCTTTCCAGAGGGGTGACCAACACTTTGTGACTCCAAAGGACCTGATGTCAACACTTTAGAGGGGACAAGTGGCTCAGCAGAAAGAAAAAATAATAGGAAATTGGGAAATCTGACATCAAAAGTGGATATTTTTCCTTTTCCCTAAATGTTGTGCTCTGGTTTGGTGGCAGGCTATTGGTCCTGGTAGTTACTCTCTAGACTGCCTTATGGCAGGGGTCAAAAGTGCTTAATGAAAACTTCCTCTTCAGCCTTAAAATCTGTGAACTCTGCTGAAGTTCATGAAAGGTTTGTGCTCTCATGGAGCCTCAAGTAAAGACTCAGGACAATCTGCTTTTGGCTGCATGTATTGTACTTGTTCCCCACAAGAATCTTATTTAGACGATCCTCAGAGATGGTTTGATTAACATTAATTTCATGCCAGGCCAAAATGCCCCTGTGACAAGCTCCACTGAGCCAGTGCTGAACAAACGAAATTCAAAATTCAGTTCCTTCACGTGAGATGGTGTGTGTGTGTGTGTGTGTGTGTGTGCGTGTGTGTGTATGCACTTTAACTAAATCATTTATGGTCAATAATGCCAGGTTATTATAGGTCAATAACTTTCCATTATTCACTAGCCTTGCTGTGCTCCCACTGTCAGCCAGCACAACGGCATGTTGGCTCTTGTGAAGCAAAAATCTCCTGATGGGAGCTTTGGAAAAGCAAGCACGAACACAGCTTGAGCAGAGAAAAAGAAAACAGGGGAGGGAGAGAGTGTGAAAAGTTCTAGTTGCTCTCAGGAGTGTCTTGGGGAATGCGTGTGTGACATGCTCTCTATTTCTCATACATGCATGCACACTCAGCCCCTAAATTCATTATTCCTATGCTCCCAGCTGGTCAGATGTGAGGCAGCCCAGATCCCAAGGCTGCATGACCACAGAGCTGGTCCTGAGCAAACATTATCTCTCATTAAGGTCTACAAGCTCGGGCTTAATGCCACAGTGGCCTGCGGGTAGTCTAAGCCTTGTGTGTGGACAGTTAACGCTCACGGCTGCCTGCTTTGTACTGCCTACCCTGGAGAGGAAGAGTATCGTGTTTTCTTCAAGTCAGGGTGCAAATGTCAACAAAGAAACAAAAACGAAGAAATCAAAAATTGCAGGACAACACTAAAATCATATTTGCCCCCATCTCTGCTGCACTGCTATTAATGCTCTGCCCTGTGTCTCATGAGAAGGGTGGACAGGAGCCTGGAACTGCAGGCATATGTAAATAATAGTCTGTCTCTGTGGAAACTTCAGGAGACAAAAGCTAGCCCTGTGGTTTGACAGAGACTCCTTGGTGCTCCTGCTGAGGGTCTGAGTGTGCTTCTCCCAGGCAAACATTTTGAGACAGCAATGTGGGACATGGGAACTGTGGGATGGACTCATCCCTTGTAAAGGACAACCAGTGGAACATGAACTTCTGTGGAAAGTTGAAGTGGTCAGCAACTAAAAGCCTGTGAGAAGAGATAAGGAAGAATAATGCTGATTTTTCACTGAAAACAGGTTATCTGAGATTTTTTGCATAAAAGCCTTTTTGGCCCTTTGCTGAGCAGTGTGTTGACCCTAATTCCAGCTAGCACTGAGATGGTGCCTCCTTCATGAGACCTCTTGTCACTGATCACCCTGCACATGTGAGAGACTCAGCCTGGGGGAAGAAAGTCAGCTTGTCCTGATGTTCCAGGTAGAGGCCACTGCTGGTGATAAAATCCCTGGCAGCCTTGGCTTTTTAAACTCCCACCTCTGCACAGCTGCCATGGGCAAGGAGGAGTTAACAGGAGCTCTGAAGAGCTGGTCCATTTTGAATGTGAATGATGGGAATACTCTCCTTCAATCGGTATTCAGCACAGGGATGTACAGAGGTATAAAGTTAATCACTAGCTGGGCCACCCCTATTTCCAGAAAAAGAACTTTAATGCCTTCTTTATCCAATGAAGTACCATTGTTATACCTGCATATTATGAAGGGTTTATTAAACCGGTGATAATCTATTCAAGATAAAGTGATCTGTATGGCCAACTGAGCACAGATCAGACAGAATGATGGGAGGTTATTGTTAAAATATGCAAATTCACATCCTATTGAAATGCAAACCCTCCAGATAAGATTTTTTAATAAATCTGGTCTTTTTTCACTGCATGAAGGTAACCTAATGTTTATTGACTTCAAGACCATATAATGGAACGTAATATCTATTAGTCAGATCCTTGCCTCTCTTTCGATTACTGGAGGTACATGTTCTGGCTCCCGAAGAATTTTTGTTTTATAGTTTGGTACAAAAGAAAAGAGATTAAAACCCCCAAAATTAATTAACTTCTTTTTTTACACAAAGCCCCCCTTCCTCTTCAAATGCTGTCATTAGTTACTCAAGTAAAAGGAAGCAGTATCCATCAGCTGAGAAACTGTCCACTATTTTCATCATTAGGAAAAGCAACCAAAAGGAGAAATGCTATTTGGGAACACCTCTGTACAGCATAAAACATAAATTAAAACTTTTGGATGCCTTCCCTGGGTTTACTATTACCACATCAGAGAAATTTAGTGAAGCTTCATTTCAGTCTTCTGTGAAATAGGACTATGAAGCAGCTTGACCTGAATTCTGTATGGGTGTTTCTGTGTATAAAACTTGTTTAAGACAGGTATGCAGTGTGCATTTACGATTTGGGGTGGGGGGTGGGGGAGGGAAGGGGCAGGTGGTTACAGAACCAGACACAGTTTCAGATACCAAAGTGACAGATTAAATAAAGGCTTTTATTTTAGTGAAATGCCAATGCTGTGGTAGCAAAAGTTGAGAACCCATTTCTGCTTAAAGGTCACTTCTCCTCAAACCCTGTAAAATTTACATGTTGATGTAGATTGATCTGAGATTTGGTGTGTCTGGTGAAGGTGGACAGGTTTGTTTCTCATTCCAAAATGAAGGTCAACAAAGTAAAATTATCCTGAAATAGGAGCTTCCTAACTGCTTGGAAAAGCTCTGCCCATTTCAAAGAGACTTTTCTGTGTTGCTGTTAGGCTCTGCTAGGTTTTTGTAGTCAAATCAGGACTGTGATTGTGTCTAAAATGGTCTCACCCACTCAGCATCTTACTCCAGCTGATTCTTGGTGGACACCGAGTAGAAACAGTGAGACAGGCAGGGCCTGGGCAGGGTGTTGCTGCAGGGGATGGGGCAGGCAACTCAGCTGTGGGCACAGACAGGAGGAGCCCGACAGGCAACCGAAGATGTGTCAGTCAGGGTGTGTAAAAAGCTGCCTGCACTTGGTGATTTGAAGCATCTAAACCTGTTCTGCCCACACAGGGCTGCACAACAACACATGGACTGACTTTTCAAATATGGCAAAAAACCTTTACAGGACTGGTCCTCTCTCCCCGTCAGACTTCTGGCTTCTATCTCAGCTGAAGAAGAACCCAAGCTAAACCCTTCTGGACGCTTTGCCTATGAGGCTGATGGGGATGGGCATAAAATGAGCTGCCTGCCTGAGTGTCTGCAGTGGGAACAGTAGTTTCCATCCCCAGTCTGCACTGCTGCCAAAACACAGACTCTCAACCCAGGCACCCTTCTCATCAGTCACTTCATTGGGTATACCACCAGTTACAAATTAGCACTTAATCAAGATAAATCCCATAGGAAGGATACGGATAATATGCAATGCATTAAGCCTGCAAATTAAGATGGTCTGATTTAGCCCTGGCTTTAAAACTCCCAAGCTTGCATTAAGACTAATGATGAATGGATGTACGTCCCTGGTTGGACAGGAGCTCTGTCAGGACAAGGCTGCCCAGCAGCGACAAAGCCACTGCTGAACAAGTGCTCTGCTTAATGTTCATTAGGCCTTCCACACTGTCCCTGCTTGGGAATGTGCTTTCCCTTGTCGTGGATGGTTGTAATAGTGACATTTCTCCAGGATCTATTGACTTATTGGTCCTGGAGTTCATAAATAAAACCTAACTGAGGGCAGTGGCTGTTGGCATAATTTGCACACTGATCAGAGAAGGGAAACTGAGGCAGACAGCATCATATTTGGAGAGTCTGACCTGCATTGTGCTCGGGGCTTTCAATTCACTTGCTCAAAACAGGATCCTGCATGTCACCTTGCTCAGGCAGTCTCAATCACGCTTGGGAGTCTCTTGTTTTTTCACTAACTAGCTGCAGGGACATAGGTGGCATTTCAGCTCTGAAAGTGTGGCCCAAGGTAGTTAAAGCTCAGTGGCCTGAATTCTCCTAACACATTAGTGGAGTAGCACAGCAAGGAAACTCTTTCCCACTCCATCTTGTGGGCTGCAGCATGGGTGATGCAGAAGGATTGTACCTCCAGGTATGAATACAGCAATAGGTAATGAGTGTCTGCTCTGAGGTGCAGCACATTTTGCACATGGGAAGTTGAAGGCTGCTTCCATCCCTCTGTGACTGGGAACTCTGGTGATCCTCTCTTCCTGCCTCAGTTCCTGCAAGACCCGAAACAAGCCTGTTATCGGGCCTCACATCTACTATATATAGTCCAGAAATTAATCTCTGCGTGAGATCAGGGAAGAAGAAAACCCCTTATCAGCTTGTTCACCCATCAAGGTCAGGGTCCACATAGGCTGGAGTACACCAAAGTGTGAGTCGTGCAAAATGCAGGGGAACTGCTATTTTAAGGGAGGATGTCTGTGATGCAGGCTTCAAGAGGAGCTAGTTTTAAGATTCACACCTGGGGAGCGGGAAATGGCTATGGTCTTCCAAGGGTTAAAGGGCTTTGTTCCGGCTGCAGGAGTAATTTAGGGAAGGAAAATCTTTTAAAATAACAAGCATGGCAACATCTGTGGTTTTAAAGGCACTTTTCTCCAGATTTGAACTAGTGTTCAAACTTGTCACAATAGGGTATCTTTCCTGGATGTCATACTGCACTTATTACTGGGAATGTCTACCTTCTACAGTGTGTCTCTACTTTATGGCTTTTTAAGATATGGATGCTGTCATCATATTCCCAAGTGATGTGTTCTGGTTCATGGAGAGGCTGTTTTATATAATACCCCGTGAAAGATTAAAACAACAGCAGCAGGAACAACAATAATGCAACACGCTACCTCCTGAGAGAAACTATGGAGTGGTGGCACAGGCAACAAACTCTCTTCACCCACTGCAAAGTAGCAGGCTTAATTCACATGGTCAAACTTCACTTTCCACAGGAAGATTACACCACATTAATTCCCAAGAGAATCATGCTCTCACTCTATCCTGGGAAGAGCCTTCACCAAAGCTGTCATTTCTCCACTGCCCTCATATCCTACAGCATCTCCTCTCTCTTCTGTATTGACATTCTCCCTGGTGTCTTTCCATGCAGCAACTCAGACCAGATACCAGTGAGTGGAGCTCTGCCAGCCAGTGCAGCTCCTGAGATGTTCTTTCTTCCTGGCTAGAAAATGTCAAATCTCACATTTTATGCCTTTCTTTGCTCTTGTCAGAGGAAACTCCAGTTAAAACAAAACTCAGAAGTGATGGCAGGAGAGATACTTGGGGAGAAGACCCAATGTCAATTAATAAAACACTACTAGTGAGGGCAAGGGATTACACTGGGGTACCTTCACTCTGTGATCCAGGGTGTCAGCTTGCCCCAGCCTAAGCCAAAAGTAAGAGAAATTGTGTCCAGTCAGAGATGCACAGTAATTTACCAGGAATTGCCAAGGCCAGAGGTTATCTTACCAGGGTGACTTTTTCATTTCCAAACAGCACTTTAAGCCACTTATCAATAACAAGAAGGTTGGTGTGAAGCTTATGCAAGAGTATAAAGGTGTCTTTTTTCTTTTCCTTTGCCTTTCTTTTATTTACTTAGCCTCCAAGATAAGAAGCCAATAGCTGTGGATCCAGGTCTGAAGGAACAAGAGGGCTTTGTGATGAGTGAGCAGGATTATGGTGGCTACTTGTTAATTTTGATAATGCTGAAGATAGAGCTGAAGTAACAGGATATGTCTGTGCCCTGTGGGCGTGTGCATTTGTATTTGTGTGTCTTTCTCCAGCTTGCTGGCTGGAGAAAAAGAGGCCAAGCAGTAGAGGTCTGAGTGTGTGCTTGCACTGAACTGTAACATGCTTCTGGTTTTACTTCAAACCCAGATTAAACACATGGATTTGAAAATTTGACCATGAGAATGTGAGTTAAATCCTGAGGGAAAACTTTTCAAGCCATACAAACATTGAAATGCGAGAGTGCTGAGGAAGGACAAGGGAAATAATGTAAAATTAAAGCTAAGAACCGAAGACCCGCAGTATAAAGGAGCTGAAAGAGAAAGGTTTAAAAATTCTCATAAAAAAAAAGAAGTATAACAAGTGCTGTCATGGATGATTATAAGGGTTTGAACCTGTCACCCACAGCAACAAGAGCACTGGCCTTTCTCACTTGACCTGAGGAGATAATGCTGTTAGCTGAGGTTAGAGAGGGCAGGTGATGTGTCACTGTTCAAATACAAAGCAAAGATGTCCTTTCACTCCAGATAATTAAACCAAAACATAAGCAAACAAGGCCTGAAGTTCTGGAATTGCCTGGCAAAGACTCTGAAATCCCTTAGGAAATGCTGCTAGACCTTCTCATCTTGACAGCATCCACCCATCCTTATGAAATGCTATTATCTTGAGGATATTCCACTCCCTGGTGTCTGTTTAAAAAATACCAGTCTAGACACAACCAAACTACACCCACAACGACATCCCAAAATGTTCTGTGGTACTCTACAGTACAATTCATAAGAAATTTGTACATGGCATTGCCAAAATGCAGCCATTTATAGAGGGTAGCACAGCAAGAGCCGTGTGAGAAGGTAAATTCCCTTTTCAGAGGACAGGACTGAGTTGCTTGTAACATTTTATTTACCTATTTTGTGCTCTTTCTGTGAACAGTGAAATGAGTCTCCATAGCAATGAATATTCAAGAAAACCCCAAATTTCCAAGAATATATTTGAATATTAAAGGAAGATGAATACTCCATTTTCTCACAGGCATGTGTCTGCTTATTGAATTGGGAAAATGAAATACATTCACCATATGATTTTTCTGATCAATCACAACTCACCAAAACAGACTGGAGAGTGAATATGAATGTATAACAATTCACATATGCAAAAAGGGAGAGAAAATGCAATGTATAGTTAAGAATCATTACAAAGAATAATTGAATTAACAATTAGCCACTCATTAACATAAATTCTTTGAGATGAGGAAATAGACTGGCCAGTTATGAATATATTTAGCCTAGAAGTTAGGAAGAGAATTATCTCTCATCAAGAATAAACAGTCCTGGCCTAGCTGGAAAAGTGAGGAGCAAGATACAAGATCATGTTTGAGATGAGCCTTGACAAGTTCATGCAGTGGTAAGGGATCAAAGCTGCTGATCCAGGAAGGTTTTTCACTACTATGTGTTTTTGTGGTTTTTATATTACTTTTGATTTTACGCCTATGCTTTCAAAGCAAGGGTGGCACTTGCAACACTGTTGTCAGTGCTGAAGACTGGCTTAGAAATAGCTCAGATTCTGAATTCTTCTCCATTTGAAAGTAAATGTTGTTCAAGCTTTCAAATATGGGTTGATAGAAACATGAGTTATATTTAATTATTATTAAGGTGAATCAGTACCAATTCACATGGCTCCAAAGGCAGGAGATTTACAAAACTGATTAGCAAATGTTGTTTTCGTTTTTTAATGATAAAAATATTGTGAGAACTGGCAGAATGGCTCAGGAGTTTCAGTTTTCAAAACCAGTTTCCAAAAACCTGAACAAAGATGTTTTGATTATCTCTTCATCTGTTCACGATACTTAGTTTTCTCATTTGAAAGTCAAATAAGCCAATGTCATTTGAAATGAGAGACACTGCCTGACGCATATGAATAGGAGTCAAGGATTTCTGCGCACAGTGGTTCAGAAAACTGCCAATTTGTGTGCGAGCAAAAGTAGTCACCACCCTCTTGACAAAGCCACTGAGTTTCAATCAGGGACCTCTGGAGCAGTGGGCTCCAGATCTGCAGCTTGTCTTGAAAGGCTGGTGGATGCCAGCTGGAAGCTTTAAAAACTCACATCTCCTCAGAACTGGAAAGGATGGGGCTCATAACACACTAGTTTCTGATGCTTTTAATTTCTCGCACATATTTTGGGAAGGGAAAGGGAGGAGGCTTAGGATGGGAAAGATTCAACAAAAAACCTAAAATGAGCAAACTATTTTTTCCAGTTTCTGGCAAACATTTAGATTATTAATATTATCCATGAAGAATGATAACATTAGTAAATGCAAAGCCATTATTCTTTTAGTTAAAAGCTGATTTTCTTTCTTCCCTGGTATTTCATCAACACCCAGGCAGCTTCAACTTAAATAAAACAGCAACAATAAAGGCATGTATTTCATAGAATTTATTGCGTATGAAAAGCCATGTTTCATATCCATATATGCCCAATTTCAATCAACACTTTTTCCCGTGCTAATGATGTGTTTATATCTCAATCCCAGTATTGTCTTTTATACTTCTGTTTCTCTACAATGAGCATCTCAATCAACTTCCACTTTCACTAGTATTCAATTAATCACAAACTCTTTCAAAGATGAAGAACAGAGAGGCAACCTTGAACTCTAAATATTTACTGTGGTATCTGGATATTAGTTTTGAAGTGTAGGGATTACATCAAATGTAACGTTTAAAATCCAGGGATAGGAATTTCTGGTGGAGAAAAAACCTAATAATCAATATAGCACAAAAAATATAGATGGATTGACAGATAACTCCTAGACTTAGGATTCATAACACCTTAAAAAATAGGGAAAAATAAAAAGGAGGAGATGTTAAAAAGGAAATAAAGAAATACCACTGAGAGGTGTAACAGAACTGCCCCCAAGCCGAAGGCAGCTTTAAGACTTCTCTGTAGGCATGATTATTCCTGGCTGGGAGAAAAGCCCCATTAAAAAGCTTTTCAGCTCCCTCCCCTGGCTATGGGATACCATCCTGAAGAGAAATCATTGACAAGCCTGTCTTTTTCTGAAAGGGTTAGTCAAACAAATTGTCTTTCTCTCCAGAGCTTCTCTCCCTGCTTCTGCCCTTTTGTCTTTCTCTTTTCTTGTTATAGTTAGAAGTGAACATTTTGGCACGTTAATTAAAAATAGTAATAGTTGCAACAGAGGAAAGAAAGGGAGGGGTAAGGTGGGGGAAGCAGAAGGGGGATGGTATCTGCAGCCCTAATTAATAGAATTACTCTCAGTTGAAAGCCAGTCTGTTGAGGACTCTTGTCCTTGAGTAAACAGCTCCCTGTGTCTGCGTATGTACGTGCATATATATAGATAAATGTACATGTAAACACAGCTATTCTGTTGCTTAGCAGCCAGTAGTGTCCTTTCATGAGAAAACAAAATATATGACAAACAGTCTCAAAAACTTGAAGTTCCATGAGCATATTTCTTTTCTCGTAGCTATTCAGATGAGGTGGAGAGTGGCCCTGAAATTAATGTCTCATCCAACGGACAAAGGCAGAACTAAGCTAATTGGATTCCCATCTGTTCCAAACATAGTCTCAACATCACACAATAACAATAAATAATATGATAACCATGGCTAATGATTAATCTTTTAGTTTAGATTTTTTACAGGGTGCTGGATGGATCTTAATATGACACAAATGTAGATTGTTGTCTAAACATACCCTCTGGACTAAAAATAAAAAAAAAAAATCATAGTCTAACCAGTCACAATCATGTTGCTTTTCGGGTATATTTTAGGAGAGCAGAGGCTGCCTGATCTAAATGCCTCCTATAGCCAAATGCAAACCAGAATTTAACAGAATCTAATTTTGATCAAAACCCCAACCAAATGTGAACAGAACTGTCAGAGGGCTCTGTAAAGTGACACATGTGCTCCTTGTTTAAATAATTTCTGGGTTGAGCAAGCACTGCATAAAACTTTCCCACCTCACCTGGGGAGAGAAGCAGTCCCCTGGGACTCACAAGCGCTTGCAGCACACGCCTCACTGCCTCCTTCTCCCTCCCTAGTGGCTTTACCTTCACCATTCCCTGGTTAAGTATTTTAAGTGCAAACTGGTAGCCCCAGATACTGACTTCCAGTTCTATGTTGGTGGTGCAATTGTAATTTCAACTCAGGACTTTACAGCAATCCATGTTAGTAAAAAGCAACGAAAATCTGAGCAAACTTGCAATAAGCCTGTGAGAGATCACAGAGCCAACATTACCTGATGATGTCCACTTGGGCATGTCACTGCCTAGACAAGAAGCCCTGCTGTTGGGTCCTCTGTGTGGGCATTGTTACAGGAAAACTTAAACAGACACCCCAAATCCAGCTGTGACTTTAGGGGGTCTAGGTCTGCCAACAGTAATCTCCCCAGAGATATTGCATATCTCTGTGGCAGAAGTGTATATGGAGTCAAGATTTTGCTTGAACTTGTGAGCTTCCCCACACATCTGTGTAAACTTCTAAGCAGCTGCTGGCAATGAGGTGCCTTACTCTGCTTTACTACGCAAAAATCACCTCGTCTCTTTTTGACCTGATTTCTCAGCAGCTTCATTTTCTGCTCTCTAATTTTAATTAGTGCTGAAATCAACAGAGCTATGGAAGAGAAGCAAGGCTAAGCCACAGAGCTGTTACTCCACACTGATGTGAGCTCTTAAACATCAGCAACATCCCAAATCTGGAAATGCCACCCTTTAGTGGTGAAAGTGCTCTGTGTAAGGCTATAGCTGTGAACAGATGGATAGATATAAGGTGACGTGTAGAGCTGGAACAACCAGTTAGTAAAGTTTATAAAGTACTTTGGGAGTCCATCTGGATGGATGGTGCTTTATAAATGTAAGGCCATTATCAGTGCCTCCTAACAGCACCCGACCATCATTCAGCACTTTTTGGATGGACAGTTAAAGAAAACACATAAAATATATTCCTCAGCAGATATTTCACCCAGACTATTTTTACTTGTAATAGCAGAGAGATCTGGGCTTTTATTTCTACAGACCATTCCCATTTGCAGTCACAGGGAAAAATAGCTCAACTCATGAAGCTGTTGGATTTGTTATGTTTGAAGAATGAAGTTTCACAGCACAGCCCTGGAAATAAATGAGTGGTTTGGGAATTTGTTAATGGCAGGTCTCTTGCAGAAGTAGAGGACAGGATAACTAAAGGGACAGTAATGGGTGAGGCACAGGTTATTTTAGTGGTGGGTGTTGGTTTTTTTCCTCCCCTCAGGGGAACTACCCAGAATTAAATTCATGTTGGTAACAAATGAAAAAAATAGATCACCATTCTGGTGACAAGGGGTGCCATGTGTGAATATTGCACATGGGCAGCAGTTGTACAAAGTGCTCATTTTCCTTGTGGTCGTCCTGACTGTCCTTGAGAGTGTGGCTGTGGAGGAAACTGGAAGCTATTGCTCCTGCATATGACTTGGAGCCAAGCAGGATGATCACAAGGATTTCATTGAGACTCCCCCTCAAGGTCGTGACAATCTTATTCCTCACAGCACTGCTTTGGCTAAAGAAATCTGGGGATGGGTGGGTGGCTGCATTCAGAGAAAGCCTCTCCTCTTGGGTCTTAATCACCACTTAGTGTGAAATCAAGCTGTTTCTTCAGAGAAATGTAGTGTTTGAGCTCTATGTTTTTTTCATAAAACAAATGTGGTGTCTACGGAGAATCTTTTTTTTTTCCCCTTCAAATCCCAAACACACCAAAGATTTCAGTCTGGAGATGCTGCCAGAGGAAGTGTATTTTCATTTCCTCTGCTGCCATCATACTCTGAAGTGAGATGGCTTCCCCAGATGTACCAAGCCTCTCAGGATACTTTGTAGGCAAAAGTTCCCATGATGAACTCCCTTTTTCCACTAAGAATAGAGACTATTATATGTACCATATCCATGGAGTCTAATTTAGGACTATGGGATATGGAAACAGATATAAGCATCAGTTACCCAAATTGCTATTCACATCATGGTGGTCTTTTAAAGTACAAATAAATATTTATGCATTCAGTTATTATTTGTCCATGGAATCAAAATATTCCATGGATAAATTTTAAAGACCTCATATAATTGTTTTTGTCAACTTATTTTTTTTTGATGAGGAAAGGGAGCATAAATGAAATTGTTTACATTTTCATTACAGACCTAGCTTCTCTCTATTTGTGTTGCTTCTGACGTAGTATTTAAAACCCTTGTTAAGAAATAATGTTGCAATAAGCTGTTTCTATGCTCAAACTCAATTTCCAGCTGCAGTATCTTGGAAGACTGGTAACAGAATTGGCCACTACTTACAAAACCATCTTTTGGGGCTTAGGGATCAGTGCACTTGTATCTTCATTTCATTTTCAAAACTTGGACAGTCTCATTAACTGCCAAGATGATGTCAGCTGGGATGAAGACAGTAACTTCTCAGGGAGGTCTGCCACAAGAGACTGGCTTGAACTTCTCTTTTGACTTCTAAAAAACCTGTCCATATGCCTTTCATTAGCTCTGGTTTGGGGGTGGAATGGGGAAAAGCAGACCTATTCTAATAATAAGAGAGCTACACAGGTGGTTTAGTCTTGGCATTTTGGAACATTTTTGCATTTGACTACTAGGGGACTTCATTGCACAAGATGGGAGTGCAGACAGACTCGAAGTGTTAACAAAGACATATATAATCAAAATAGTAAACTATGAAGAAGGTATCACACATGATGACCAAACTCTCACAGGTGTAGAGCCATGGTAAGAAACACCAGCATGACAGCATTTACAGAGCACCCACAGGAATATCAGTATTTAGATGCTGAGTAAAGTCAGTGCAGTATAAAAGAGCTGGAACAACCAGAAAAGCTACTTTGATCCCACAAGGACTGCAGGAGGAAGAGTGACAGACTATATACAAGATATATACTGTATGAAGTATTGCCTCCAAAGAGTACTAGGACAAAGAGAAGGAAGAGGATGTCAAGGTCAAATTATTATTTTTTTTTTACTACAGCAGCCAGACAGTTCTCAAATGGTTGATTTGAACAGCTCTAATAGAACAATGTAATTAAAACCCAACAGTCAGTGCTCAGGGAACAACATTGCTGAGTTGCTACCAATATCTTGGCAGGTGAATATAAAGGTTCACACTGTTAATGACTAGCATTTGTAATGATTGCTTTATTTCTTTTCAGCAAATGTTCAGTTTCCTAAGGAGCTCCAGAATAGAGATGGGAAATTGAATCAATGTGCATTTTGGGCTCATGTAAGGCAGTAGCCGGGTCACAGGAAGATCAAGCAGGTTTCTTTCTGCATTGACAGGCCACACTGGACATTGCTGTTTCAATGAGTTTCACACCTGTGTCTATTAGAGTCATTAATACTCAGCATTTGCATTGTGAAATGGATTCTGTCCCCCTTTGTAAAGGCACAATTGCCTGTTCACCATCAGTGTCATGGCCTAGGTCTCAGATTCAGCAGAGATCTTCAGCTTTTGCCTCATTTCAAACATGGGCATTCACCTGATTCAACTCAGCACGACAAGAGTGTGTGTTGAGCGTGTGTGTGGGGCAGAGAGGCAGCAGATGGGGAAGCTGGCACAGCAGAGACTGACACAGCATGGCTGTGTCACAGACATAGCTACGTAGTTTTTTGAGTTATTTACACCTGAAGGTTTGAGTGGGGAGAGAATGAGGGAGATGGGGGAAGCAGGCACAGAAATGACAGGAGGAGGAAAAGAATGAAATCAACACATTACATGTCAAGGCAGGATACAGAAAAGTTCTCTAAAGATTCCCCAGTCAGATTTTGGTGATTTTTATTCTGTTTTTGTTTTTATTTTTCATGATAGTGTCATTCAAGTAACACAATGGGATGCTGAGGCTGTTTGCTAATAGGCATGCAGAAATTTAGTCATTGGAAGAAGACACCAAGGAATAGGGAGGATGGAGAGGATGTCTTTTGGGATGACAGTGTTCTACCAAAACGAACTCTAATATGTGGAAAAAGCCTATTTAATAACAAACACTTGCTAGAGACAAGTGAGCTACTCAGACAAGTATGTGAATGTCTCCCAGAAAGCTGAGTGCATCCTACTGTGCACAAAACAGGTAGTGCTGCCACTGGTGCTATCTGATTAAAGCATATTTGTTAGCAAAACAGGACAGGAGCTGCAATCATCTTCCTCATGATTCCACTCTGATTCCCACTGTGCACAGCTTCCCTAGGTCTAGGAGACAAAGAAAGCCTTCAATGTTCTGTCTTTCCAAGACTAAGTGCTCTCTTCAAGTTACTTGAGAGTGGATTCTGACCTTGTGCCATGTTAAGGTGCTAAGCCAGTGAACGCTGAATGTTGACACCATCATTGGAAGTTCACCTTGCCATGGAATCAAAAGTTACTTCTTGCTCACTCAAGGTGGAAAGAGAAGATTGGCAGTGCAGGATTTAACTGGGACAAGTAGGGAGGACATCTCTCTCGGGCTTAAGAAGGCAATGAATATCCCACTGTACATCTTAGAATCACAGAATCGTAGAATGATTTGGGCTGGAGGGGACATTAAAGATAATTTCATTCCAACACCCTTGATGTGGGCAGGGACACCTACCACTAGATTGTGCTGCTCAGAGCCCCTTCCAAATGGGCCTTGAGCACTTCCATGGATGGGCATCCACAGCTTCCCTGGGTAACCTGTGCCAGTGCCTCACCACCCTTCAGCCCCTCCAACTCCTGGCACATGCTGAGCACTCTTCTCTGTAGGGTTTCTCTGGTGGGGTTGAATCATGCTGGAGGTAAGAGTGAACTACTTCTGATTTGCTCCTGTGCCCCAGAAACAAATTCCCACCAAGGTTGTACCTTCCCCTTGCCAAGAGAAGAGTGTTAAATACAAGAAACTAATATTGATGCAAAAGATTATATACCCTACATAGGTGATAGTAGGGAGAAGAGAGAGAAACATGAGCACAAGGGACCCTGCACATTCATATCCCTCATAGGGATGAAAAAAGGAACTGAACCAAGTGCAGCAGTCCACAATTTAACACTCCCCCTGCTAGATCAGGAGGGGCCTCTTTGAGACACACATGCCAGAAGCTTGTTTGCAAGTACTTCACCACTGACCCCAAAAGCTCCTGGGAGTGTGCTGGGTACACTTTGGAGAGCCCTGCTGATTCCTAATCTCTGCATGAAACCTGCTCTGATAAAGACTAACTCTGGTGGCCAAACATGATGCAGCGATTTTCAAGCAGACTACAAGCTAATCCCCAGGATCACAATTAACATGTTTATTTTGCTCAGTTAAACAGATTCTAATGTCCAGGGCTGGGTGTAAGCATTGCTAAGAGCACAGTTCATACACTGCCAGCTTTGGGTTGCCTTTGGTGATCTAGATGGCCTCACCTGACTCTCTTAAAACACTGAGATTACAGAGAGTGAGGAGGTGGGTTTCTTTCCTTTTCCTCTATGTATTTATTAATTTATTTCTTTGATTTTCTGGAACTAAAATCGGCTCTGGTCTGTCATTCAGCAGTCTTTCTAAATATAAGACCATTGTTCTTTGTAACTAGTCAGATACTGTCCTAGATTTAAGCAGCATATTTTCCTTCTCATTGCTCATCTAAACAAAATTATACAGGCTAGGAAAAAAGCTTTTTTCTCAGTAAGAAGTAGAAGAAAGGAAATAGTGAAAATGCAGAAAATAACTGCTGTCTTCTTGTCCGGTTGCTGCCAGGTTCTGTAGTAATGGTTACCCATAAGATAGGAAGTAAAATGAGCTTGGCCTACTGAACATTTGTTTGCTTTTTGCTCTCACAAGAACAATTAAGCCACCTGACTATTAAATAATAAACAGTTCACTTAACAGCCACTGATGAGAAAGCGCTCTTACCACCCACACCAGGCATTTCTTGGCTGAGAGATGGGGTATTTGTTCTTATAGAGCTTGATTTGTGTGACTTACATGTCAGCTTACATGACTAGTTGGGGGGCTGGGTGTCCTTTAAGTCCCCAGGCATGTGACGAGAGAAGAGGCAATAAAGACTGAATCAGCTCTCAGGGAAAGCACAAAGTAGAGTGATATCAGCACAATCAGACTACATGTAAGGGTCATGAAGTGCAGAACAGGAAATGTTCTCTTGTACTTTCTGCTTCTGACACAGTCCAGATACCTCTGAAGGTTTCCATGTCCTTTGGATACCTCCCACTATCAACCATCAGAGTGTTCTGTGCACAAACATTCACTAATCACATCAGAGGAAATCTGAGCTTAATTCGAATCGCACATGCACTGGCAGGACCTTTCTTCTCATCTTTGGAGATCTGGGAAAAACAATATCTCTGCCTTCTCATGGCATCTGGTAGACACTGACATCCTCCATGATTTCTGATGCTCTGCACTGTCATCTCCTGCGCTCTGCATTCCTCACCATCCATTTCTTGTCACCCATAGCCAAATGACTCAAGGGTTACAGGCCTTGATGACAAGGGATGACAAAGGGATGACAAAGGCAGAGCTAATCCTGATTTGGGACCTGAAGGTAGGTTAAACAACCTTTGTGTAGCCCCACATTTCATCATTTCATGCCTTTCCAAACAGAAATTAATAAACGTGTTCCAAATAAACAGAAAAGCACATTGAAAAATAAGTTTTAAGGGGACTTGAATAAGTCAGAAATTTGGTCAGTGTCCAGAATACTTTCTAGGAAAAATAAAAAAGAATGTACAAAAGAGCTTTGGAAATAAAGAAAATAGATGGGATTTACCCTTGTTTCAAAATGGCATGTTTTTTCTTTTAAACTGAAAGGAAAGGACTGGACTAACCCCTGAAAAAGATTTCTCTGAAATTCAGAAAAGTCTGGCAGTACTTTTACTTTTCCCTTGGTACAATTGTTTGTTTCTTGGGGCTTTTTGGTGTGGGTTTTTTTTTTTTTTTTTTTTTTTTTTTCCTTTAATTTCCTCTCCTCAGACCATCCTCTCTCTTTCTCTCTTTACATGACAGAATTTCTGGAGCGGGGAACACACCACATGTTCACACCATCCTCCACATTTTCAAACCTAGGAGTCACTGAAATATCTCTTTAAAGGGTTAAGAGCCCAAGTTGATGTAAACACAGAAACTGCAGAAGACAACAGTTCCAAGGAAATGCTAGGCTTCAGCCCTGCTCTACACAGAGGTTTTTGTCTGATCACAGGCAGAAACTGGGCATAATCTATAAGAGCGCAGTGCTTTAGTGCATGACTTTTTAGCACAGCCAGAATGTCCATTCTGTCCCCACTTCATCCTTGGTGTTGGGTACGATCTGGGGCAGGTCAAAGGTCTTTGTGCCAGAGAAATCCCTGCATGGACCAGAAGACTGGTTCATTACTGTGGTCCACTCAGCCCAACACAACAGGCTGAAGCCTGTACACTGAGATTTTGAGACCAAACTCAAGTGGTTCAAGTGCCCTAGCTTAGCAAGGGCAACAGTTCCGTGGAAGGCGATGTCACACTCAAGCCACAATGTAAGTGGGAAAAGTGGTAATAAGTCATTTAAATGAATATCTGAGTAGATAGGTTTCCATTAATCAAGCATATGACTTGGAGAACAAACAGCCATTGAAAACATCTAGACAAGCTTGGAAGAGTGCAGCTGTTAGCATTCCACACTACATTATCACCATATATTTAGATGTTATTAACTGAACTTGAAGTAAGGCTTTCTCCATTTGTCATTTTCCCCCTGGTGAATTCAGCTACCAACATTGATTATTTTCTTTTTTTTTTTAATCTGAAAATTTGTCTATTAACTTCTCAAAACTTATTAATCTGTTTTCACTTCATTGGTAGCAGCTTCCCCCCACCCTCTACTTAGCTTGTTAAAACTCAGAGTTGATTAAATATGACACAAGAGTAAAATATTACATAAGCTCACAAGAAAATTTTTATTTCATTATCAGCACAAAGTGAGTCATCTTGAGTATGACACTGGCTTTGGCTCCATTTTCTCTCAGTTTTTTGCTCTGGTTTTATATTTAATTACAGCTTTTTTTCTCCCTCTCTTTGCAGTTACGATTTTGTTTTTCAAATCCACAGCAGAACGATCCAACTTTGTTCTTACATTATTAATTAACACCACGCTCTAGTTTCCCCCCCTACTTAAATGATGAATAAGGTTAAATTCCAGACAATGTTCTGTACATTGCCATCAATTAACAATTTTCGAAGCAGCGCTTCATTAATAAACACTGATCAGCATAGCCCTTGTGTGGAGAGCACTGGAGCTCAGAAATTGTATCAGAGCTTCTTTAATATCTGAGCTGGCATGTGTCGTGTGGCTGAGCGTGTGCACAAGTGTGTACGTGTGCATGTGTGAAAAAAAAAATCAATGCAATATCCTAGGAAACTCATCAGCACATCATCTCCTTAAAGGTTAATTAAGAATTTGAGGAAGAACAGAGGGGCTGAAGCAGAGGTGATGGACATCCGTGTCTCTCCAGATCATTAAGTACTAATTAGGTTTGGAAAGTCTATTGAGCTTCCTTGGTCTCATCAAGCCATGTGATGGTCCCTGGATACCTCAGTGTGAAATGCCATCAGCACTATATCTCCCTTTATGAACAGGATGCAGTTCAGTCTCAGGTGTGCCTGCTGTCTCTCACTCTGTGTGTGTGTCTGTATTCTTTTGGTGTATGTCTGATTAAGTTATTTATTTTATAAGATGCATAAAAATTGCATGGAGAGTACAGACCCTTTCAGAATCACGTATAACACAGCATTTTTCTGCTGGAAGACTAATGAGGCAAAAAAAAAAAGGGGGGGGGGTTAAAAAAAAGGGGTTAAAAAAAAGGCAAGAAAAGTTCCTGTTAGCTGCAAGCTCAGAATGTGCAGGGGAAAGACTTCCAAGTTCATATAAACCCTTTTTCTGTGCTTGAATATAATTTAGGGAGGACTTCCAAACTGGATTTCCTTCACTTATGTTTCCTGAGCTCTATGTGGAGGTGGGTCAAGACAGGAGCTCTGCAGTGAAAGTTATTAGAGCGAGACCCCACCATGCAGCTTCAAAGAGACCATAATATGTATTTTGTTAATTACCTCTTTAAAAACTCTTAGCCAGAAGTTCTGCACAGCTAAATCCCAGAAGTGGTGACAGGTTTTTTAGAAATGGTTTCCATGGAATGTGTGATGCTGCTTTTATCTTAATTTCCCAGCTTTTCAGTATTTTCCAGCCTACAGGTCTTACAGGGACAGAATTTTCTTGGGATGTTTCCTTTAAATTGGATTGGAAATATAAATTTAGATGCTCAGCTGTAGACAAGGATCTAGCAAGCAAACCAGTCTGTGCCTGAAAGAGACCTTTGAGGTGCCCAGAGACTGAGTCAGCTCTCAGTGCTAACGTACAAAGTAATTCAAACCAGATGCCGGTGATCAGATAGATTCTTCTGGAAACCAGCCTTGATGGCATTATTAGTAAAACAACACAGCTGGCTCTGTTACGAGGGTTCCCTCATGGTAACTCAATAAAATTTGTTAATTCTAGTTTTTAGGCAGTCTTAAGCTAGCAGGACAGCACAAAACTGCTGAAAGATAAAGGAAGCCTGGTAGTACTTCAACACTGTCGATCCAAAGAGATCCTTATTCAGGAATATACAAGAGGTGTCTTGGTCACATATAAAGAGCTAACCCACACACCTACTCCCTATCTCATCATGGAGAGAAGAATAATGTACTGCAGATATTAACACTCATGTAATAAAATTATATTTATTTTATATTATATTATATTTATAAAATTTATAAAACTATGTCCTCTGGGCTGGCATTTTCAAGAGACACTTGGTTTGAGGGAGGATGGTGACACTGGAGATGCTTAACATTGCCTTTTTGAGCCCCAGTGAAGTTTGACTTTGATTGCAAACAATGGGACAGAAGTTAATGGTTCATTGGCTCAAACTGTTGCCCTGCCAACACTGTGCTTTCAACATTTTAGTTATTAAGAGCAAGTCTATTTGCATTAGCAACATCACTGGGGGGAAGGCAGCAGTCTGGGAACCACTGGGAGGTGGGTTCTTTAGGATGCATCTGGAATTAAAACCAACTGCCTCCCACTCCCGCCACTACCACCACCCAGTTTTCAGCAGGAGATGGCTGAATTGAAAAGCTACTGATAATGTTGCAGCTTGCACGTCTGCTCCAGAATATCAAGGACCCCTTGATAAACCCACTGCAATGCCTGGAGCACTTCATCTGCAGGCGACTTGCTCTCTTCAATATGGAGAGGATTGCCACTAATCCTGGCGCATTACTGTTCACTTGACAGAAGTCGCCTGAAACAACTTGCGTCTGTTCTTGTCCTGATTTGCTGTCGGTATTTATTAAGAGCAGTGTGTTTAAAATGGCACACATTGTAGCCTGAAGATAACATCTTAAGCTTCCTGCCTATACCAACAAAAAACCAAACACCCCCTCCCGAGAAAATCTCTGAACACTGTCATGCCCCTCTTTGCTCAGCCATGTTGATGCTGTTGCTTCATCCCCAAGAGATCCCTGCGAGAGCAGTGGTGGCAGCAAGAGGCACCTTATCTGTGGTTTTACTGATCGCCACTCCTGAGCTGCTCTGAAATGATTATCATATGTAACTGAAGTGATGGAAAGCAAAATATTAACTGCTCAAATCACCTCTATTTCCATTAATTCAGTAGAGAAAAATGTTAAACTGACAAAGCCTCTGGTTCTCGATTAACCAATGATGTAAAGATGTTATCTAAGGATGTAAAGATGTAACAGCTTCTCTGAACCTTCAATCTTAACCACTGTGCTTAGAAGTAAACAAGATTCACTATTAAATGCTGAGCATGGTGATGGTTATATGATATGGGCTTTTATTTACTGAGCATGTGGTCTGATTCACTGCCACTGATCTGTCAAATTGACTGGATCTACACATTTTGACTTTTTCCATGGCAAAGATGGAGAAACTTCCCCACTTACTCCTGCTCTGACTCTGATTGGTGTCTGGACAAGAGCGTAGAGGTACAGTAAGTCCTCAGAAGAAAGAAACAACGACTAATAGTAAATTTTGCTCTGCAACATCCCTTTCCCAGTTTACAGCAAAGGCCCTACAGTATTTGTTGATGAGTTGGTGACAGCCATTTCTCTGAATTTTGCGATCTCTTGGTTTCAATATTGTCTCAGACAAGGAAATATTATCAGCTTTAGTAGCAGAAGAGGGTTCTCAAGCACACCAGCAAACAGAATCTGTTTTTGTGTCTCCTACATAAAAACTGTGATTCTTCTGCAAATTCAACTGGTGTACCAAAAAATAAGTCTGTGAGGAGATGGGTAATCAGATTTTCTTAAAATTATGAATATGCTAGAAAGCAAAATTCCTCTGTGCTTCCTCTAAAGGCCCTTGAAGATTTTCTCCTGCTAAACTGATTTTGTTAGGGTACAAAATGTTTGGACCTATCAGGTCCTTAAAGACTTATTTCTTCTATTCTCGGATGGGCAGTATGTTTGAGAATTAAGTATCACACAAGCTTTTTGTTGCTCTTTTTTGCTCCTAGCACTTTGGTCTGATGAAAAATTTCATCACTTTTGTGTGTGAAGCATGTGTGTGCATGTGTGAAGGTATGCATATGCATAAGTCTAGCATATTTTAAATTATTTTATATGTATATATATGTATGTCTCTATATATGTCTATATATATGTATTTGTGAAGAGGAAATACTCTTGTACCTGGTCTGGATGTTTCTATACTTCAAGTAGTGTGCAGATAGAAAGTGATGTGAGTAAAAGAAGAAGGTTTATTTTAAGGTAACATTCCTGAACAGCAAAAGGAGTTAATGTGTAGTGTAAATCTTCTGATCTCATTAATGGACTAGAAGACAAACCGCTGCAATACCTTCCTTTCTGTCTTTAAAACAAAGGATAGATTTGCAGAGCAAGGCCCTGTACATCAACTTAGTCCATGCAGCATCTTAGCATTTGTCTGGGACAAGCAATATTAGGTATGGCAGACAGTTACGGTGCTCTCAAATGAGGGACAGATGGCTGTCCAGCACTGACGCTGCAGGTGTTCAAGACTTTTAATTCGGTTTCATCCAGTGGACCTTTTGCTCTCCAATCCCTTGCTACCGCTGTCAAACTTTTCCAGAAACAAGAAAAAGTGTGGGGACAATGTGAAAGAATTACAGAAGGTGGTAGAGTCATCTGTTAATCCATCAGGGAAATTAGGCCATCAGACAACAACCTGCTTCACGCACAGATCTCTGTGAAACAAGTGTGTGCACTGTCTGTGTGTAGGTGTGTGGGGTAGTGATGGAAAGCTGTGGGTGCAAGGGAGGGAAAAGGAAGAGGACTAGCAAGTGAGATCTGGGCTGGGAGGTGACAGAAATGACAGCCAGATACTGATGGGATATTACAAGGTATCTATAAGAGAAGGCATCATGTCTGCTAAAAACCAGCCCCCTCTTGGTTTCATTTGAAAAGCTCAGATAAGAGAGGAACACAAGTTCTCTGCCACCACAGAGCCTCGTCTATCAATGTCCTTGTGGAAGTGGATGAGATGGAGAAGAATAGACTAAAGGCTCCTTTGTACTTTTCTTTCTTTGTCCATTCCTGTAAAGAGCATAGTGCTTGAAAGCTTTAAGCATTTAAAGTTACAGATGGAGATGCTCCTGTCAGCATAAGGCAGAGTCCTTGGTAACCCTAGCTCTGGCCCTGTGAGTGGAAGGTGAACTGTTTTACTTTTGCGCAGCGATGGTCTTTTCATTGTGATGGTCCTTCTGGGAATGCAAACCTGCCTGCAGCTGCATATTTCTGAAGACCCCTGTGACACCAGGTACCCCTCAGCATGGCTGATGAAAGTTCAGGCATGGAGTCACCCCAAGCAGCATTTCCTCTCAATTTCCTCTTGCCTACACAAACTTGTTCAATGTTGGCCACTGCATAACTCCCATGGAGTTACTGAGAGCTATAAAGAGACAGGGAGACTCTGCCTTTGCTGGCTACAGCACTTACAAACAAACCTTCCTGTGAGCCTGAAGACAAGGAAGACTGTCTTCCTGATGGTTTGTACTATTAGTCATGACATTGTTTGTATTTTCTGGTGTTAGCGAGTGGTGTGCTCCAGCATGTCCCCTCTTTGTGTGTAGGTGTGGTGCTCACAGCATCACATTGCAATGTATTCCTCTGTAGTGGCTACAGATCTAAATCACCGCGTGCATCTACTCTGCCTGAGGAGAGGCAGAGGGAGAGCAAGAGGGAGGAACCATAACTGATATCTGGAAATTTTGATTATTTTTAAGGAGGAATCTCCACATTTTTTCCCTCAACTTTTAGAGATAGAGATTTTCAAGATAACAGGAAATATCAAAGGAATTTCAAAAGCATCTTACTAAAGACAGGTTTGTTTGGAAAAGTATTTTCTACTGAAAAATAACAGTGCAAATGCTTTCTTTTGATGATCTTTTGGACAGAGATTGCATTGAATTGCAAATCCTAGATATCATGTATTACACCTTTGATGAAATTATATAAATAAATTAGCATTTTTCTTTGCATTCCCAAAGAATAACTGTATTCCCTCATTCAGGCTGCTGGGGACACTAAGCTGTCCTGCTTCTCCAGGGACAGGCAATGCTGCAAGGATATATTCCCACCCATACGACAAAGTGCAGAACATCTTTCAAGAATTGTTCAAGGAAATTGCATATAACATTTTGAAAAGTCATGTTCTTTACACTATATATGAACTAACCCATCAGCAAATTTGTCCGTGATCTCTGCAACTTTTATTTTATTTTATTTATGGGATGAAAGGAGTCATGATTTGGTCAAATTTAAAAGTTCAGATGCTTTTTACTTTTCTGCATTAGAACCAAACCTCCCAGGCCTCATCACTTTTTGTCTGTCTTTAGCTGAGGTGAACAGCCTGATTCAAATTTTTGTAAATATACTTCAGCTGGTCTCTGAGAGGTACTCCGCACTGCAGAGGAATGAGTCACGTTGTTGCTTTCACTTTTACACTGGGGATACTGCTCCTGCCAGATCTTGCCATTTACTTGGAAAACTAGTCAGCGTTGCTTTCATATTCCAGATTGTCATCCTTGCCTTCCCTATCCCCCTTCCTCCAACCTCTGGGAGCTGCAGGACAGGATTTTTCTGTTGTCCTGCAGAGACTGACCTCAGTTGAGTGAAGTTGCCTGATCCCTGGGGAAGGAAGGAAGGAAAACAAACCCCCAGCAAAACAAAACCTGTTCCAATTCACACCCCAAACCTTGAATATTACCCCTTTGTGCCAGCTGCACCATCAAACTACTGCATTCTTTCTTGCCATGATTTTTTTTTTTTGGTGGAGAGCTGCCTATCCAATCTGTGAGCACTGTTGGAACAGCCCAATTTTACAAGCATAAAGTATTATGATTGCATTGATTTCCATCATAAATCATATTTTCCATCCTCTGTCTCTCTTTCCTTGCACTGACTGAATTAAGCCTTGGTGTTTTCTTTAGCTGCTGCCAGAGCTGAGTCTTGAGATGATATTAGGGTAATGATGATAAATTTTAGCCTCAAGCCAAACCATTTCCACATTACAGATAATGTTTTTTTCCAAATAAGTTCTGTTATTGGAATCCAGGACCCAACACATCTGCAGGCTCAGAGGCTGCCTCAACACAGCCTCTTTGTTGTAATGGGTTTATAGATTTGAAAATTTGCTCTAAACAAATAAATGAGAGAAGAGAGGAAAAAACAAATGAAGGAATGAAGGAGAATCAACCAGAAAGAGGAGAAAGAGGGGAGAAGGTAAGATGGGGAAAAAAGGAGAAAGGAAGAAGACAAGAATAAGGAAAAGAAGAAATAGAACCACTAGGGGAAAAGGAAATAAAGGGAATTATAAAATGCAAACAGCAAAGTACTAACCAGCCTGCCAATAGCTGTGTTTAGGAGCAGAGCTGGTCCCACAGACAGGCATAAGTGCCTTGTACCAGCACCAGGTACTGCAAGCCTGCAGACCCAGAGCTGTGTGTTTCAGATTTTACCCCTTCTTACAAGACCATTCCCTATAATCTCATTTCATCTCATCTCATCTCAGAAAGGTCTCAGACAAACTATTATAATATTCCTGCAGAATTTCAGCTGTCCCCACAATGGACCAGCTGAACTAAGCCTGACCCAATATTAGTATCTCTACTAAGGCTTCAGTCTCAGGTGGTGTCTTACTGGAATAAATGATTCTCATTTTTTGAAGCTACTAGAAAGCAGGTCACCTTCCCACTTTTGTCTGAGGGGAATTCAGTCTGTGTAATCAGGCCTGAAGGAGACTGTCCCATGCTCCAGAGAGTATAGATTCTGGGCACAGTGACCTTCAGGAGAGAAGCTGAGGAAGGCCAAACCCATTACTTGCTTGTTCTTCAGCCACTGTAAAGGGAGGCAGTTCACCATTTCACCATTTCACTGTAATGTCTTACAGGGGGTAGCCCTGTATAACTCTGTATCCTGTGTCCCTCACTGATGCTCTGTCCCTGATTTGGAGCATGGAACAATAAATCTTGTGCTTCCTCTGTGGCTTGTGAACACATAAGTGCCTCTCTGCTCTGGTCCTCCCATTAACCTGCTGGAGAGTTTTTTGTTTGTTAGTCTGCTGAGTGAGTGAAGACCCCCACAGAAGAGCCCAGGCAGAGATGTCTACTTCAGCAGCAGGCAGCCCCTGGAAATCATTCTGGCTCAAAGCAGTGCAGAAGTTCTGAGGAGTTCTGGTTTGGGAAATCACAAGAGACACACAGAGACACTCCAGTGGAAAAAAAATACACCTTAATTCCTTACTCTGTTTTTCTCATGGTTTGCCCTGATGTGCGAGACTTTCTGAAGGAGCTGCTTAGCACCTGCCACCAATTGTACATGCAGGCAAACAACAGTCTCAGATTCTTCGTTCACCTTGAGCTGTAAAATTGCACCTCATTAGCTTACACTGTGATGGTGGGATTAATCTGAAAGCAAGCAGGTATCTCCATGCCCCAGGTTCCAGAAAAGCAGAGGTGTAACTAATGACCTGATTCATGTTCCTTTCTCCAGAGCTCAGCTCTTATTGTTCTTCTCAGAAGCCTAAGTCAGAAACCCTCACTGCAACAGGCCTGGGCATTGCTGAAATACAACCTGTTGCAGATGGTAGGGGCCAGCTCTGATTCTGACCAACATATTTACAGCCAGAAGAAGGAAAAAAAAATGGACCTGCAGATAGGTAAGCAGGTGGCAGGCAGTTTATTTCACTGGCAGTGCTGGAGTGCCTACTTCACGGGATACTAAATGCAGTAAGTGGGGACAAGAACAAATTTAAGAGGGAAGAAGGAGGCAGTGAAGCAGTCAGTGCTCTTCAGGGTATGAAGAGAACATCCTGCACTTCCAGAGGAGTCTCAAAAATAAAAACACCCTCTGGATGTTGTCTTTGCAAGGTCCATGTCTTTATTATTCATATCAGTCCCTAAAGAGGTGATTTCTCTTAGGACATGAGTCATCTGGGAAACCCAGCAACCCTGCTACATCCTTGCTGCAAGTGTGGGTTTGCAAAGACAGTGTGTCCTGAGCTAAGAGTGCCAAAAGATATGCCCTTAAATTGGGCTAAAGCATTCTACTTGCTCACCTTGTTTGGGTGAACCAAACCGTGATCAGTTCCACTTCACCAGACTAACTGGTGATCCTGCCACAAGCACACCATGAAAATGTACCTGGTACCCTGCGGCTGCAGCCAGACCAATCCAAAATATGTTCTGTCCTCTGTAACTCTCAAGGCTGACTGCTAACAAAGGTAGTGCTGACTAAACAAATTGGACCTCTATGCTGAGCTTGTACTCCTACTCCCAAGTCCGAAGCTCTCTGAGAATGCAGCAGGATGCCAACACATAGGGCAGGGCTCAGTAATACTTTTTCCTCTCTGTAATTCTTATCCCACAGTGGAAGAATTCAGCAGAGGCTTTAGACGTGTCTCTTTACCCATGGATTGCCTCCCTCTTCACTGTGCTCACTGCAGAAAAGGAGGGACCACAGCAGAAATGTGGAATTTCTGTGCAGTAATGCACAGCTTACAATGCAGGGCTCGTTTCAGTGAATGGATTGACCGCAGGGGAGGTCAGTAAGGTGGGCAATGACAGCTGATGCTGTAGCTGTGCAAACTGAAGCAGACATAAAAGCAAGCAATACATAAGCTAAAAGAATAAAACTGTGCACCTGCAGGCACGAGGACCAACATTCTAAGACAAGCAAGAAGACTGTGGAGCAAAATTTCCAGAAACTTCATGTCCCAAGAAGAGATTCTACACAGTTCTCCCTCCTCTGACTACAAAAATTGGCCAGAAATAAAGGTACTATTTTTGCCTGGTAAGTCTGCAGTAGCAAAGACAGGAGTTTGCCATTACTAGGACCTCATGGACAAGGTACATAAGAGGACAAAATCACTTTCACATTTACTAGCAATGAGTATTGCTGCTGGCAGGCACACCACAGGGAGAAGGATTAGATAAAGCACAGAGAACCACCCCATCTTCCACCTTGTAAAAGAACATTAAAAAGCCAGTGCAATGGAGTATTTATAGCTACTGTGGCTGCACCAGGTGGCTTCAGTCTGCTGGGCTGTGGTACTGGCTCTGGTTTGGAATGAGAAAAAAACTCTAAAATATAGTCAGACTATTTCATGGGTGGTGTCTTATTTTATTCCATTTGAACAGTGTTTTGGTTTATCCTGCGTTTAATTTGAAGGATTGAGCAGGTTCCAAATAAATCCCATTGTAAGATCTACATGAGAAAAACACTTTTAAAAAAACCCCAACCCAGCAACAACAAAACCCTTTCTTCTGCTGCTGCTGATAACAAGGCCTATTACTTCCCAGCCTGTGTTTGATTTCAACACCGTATAATCTCTCAGTTGCAAACAAGAGACCAAGACAGCTCTGACTAGAGCTACCCTATAAACGATTCTGTCCTCAATGTTTGTTCTGACTGGAGAGGTGCCAAACTCCCTGCTCATGTGGTTAAGTACAGGTGGTGAATAGGCTTTTTGGCTGGTTCATGGGTAATTCACTGGTAGGTTGCTAGGGAAAGCCAGGTTTGCACCCAATGGGAAAACAAAACTCTAAAAAACTTGTGTCCTAAGGTTAATGTTTCAGTTCATCATACTTTATCCCTATCTCGACACAGCAGATGTTGTTTCCAACCTTGTGGGGATTCTTTTTACCAAAACACCTAATCTAAGCAATAAAGATTCCATGAGGTTATATGGACATGCAGCATATAGGGAATCACACCAGTCCTTGGCCTTTGCCTCTCCCAAGCTCTTGATAACATTTCTCCCTTAACCTGCCTCAAAGCTGACAAAGGCTGACAGCAAACTGGAGCTCCTTGGCTGTCCAAAGTGAGGGACACAGTTTAAACTGATGGGCTTGGACTGGCTGTGAATAAATTTAGTCTAGAAATGAAGAGGAGACAGAGATGTGGAAAAGCCTTCCAAACCAGAACAAAGAATGGGAGTGATCTGAACGAATGCAGATGTCTATAACAAAGCCAGGCCCCTTCTATTCAATGGAGAGAATAAAGCACTGCTTATGAATCATCTCACCCTAATGAGGCATCCAAAATAGACCAGATGAATCACAGTCCAGAAACACCTATTTTTCTTCTGGTGCTGTGTGAGCCCAAGGTAACTGGTACAGAGACATTTACACTGTAGGTGGTTAAAGATAGGTGAAATGAATTTTTAAAAAAAAGTAAAGAAAAAATAATCAACAACAAATCCCTGAGAGTTTTTAGGTGCAACAGAACACTTTCACAAAGGTTATCTGACACAAAAGGATATAATTGAATGAGATGCTGCAAGGAGTCCACTGTGGGTCAAATGCGACAACTCTTGCAACAATCTGTTAATAAAAAACTACCTTGATACCAGCTGCTTACAATTCTTGCTATAAAAATGCAGATACTTTCCTTTGAAACCAAAACAGCAGGTCTCAGTTTATACTGGGGCAGTGAAAAACTGTATTTTCCCTGTTAATTTGAATTTAAAACCTAAAGATGACAACATTTCTCTTCTGTCTTAATTAATCTATTTTTATCCAATATTCCTGTATTGAACAGAGGTGAGTCAAGGGTTTTGTTTAAATAAGGAAGAAGCAGACACTCATTCAAGAGTGACAGTTCTCTTTATACTCTTTTCCTCTAATTTGTCTCAAATATCACCTTCCAAAACTCCTTTCCCCTTGAATAAAACCAAGTTTCCACATGGTGACTTCTGCTACCATTGCTGCCTCAAATCTCATAAAAAACCCACTATTGCTTATGAGAGGCTTCAGTTGTCAAAACTAATGGGAAACAGTGGTAGGTGATGCAGAGCAAAGATGAAGAAGCTTTTGTGTTCTATGTGGCTCTTTTTAGCAAAAACCACAGTGACTGTTTTTACAAAAAAACACCAGGACCTCTGGTACAGTTTGGATCCAGAGTGAAGTCAGCGGTGGATTCCAGCAGCGGATCCCAGCACAGGTACCAGTTAACTGAGCCATAAAGGAAGCCAGCACACATGGTCCCAAAGGTATTGGTACCTTCTCCCACTTAGGATGAAGTCCTGCTTGTCTGCTTTTGCCAGGAGATATCAGAATTAAATCCCACTTAAGACAGTAGTGTTTTTTTTTTGTTTTCTTTTTTTTTTTTTCTTTTTTTTTTTTGTTGTTGTTGTTGTTGTTGTATTTTTTTTTGGGTGAGGCAGCATCTCAGATCTGGCCTATGTATTCTGCTCTTGGTGTCTCTGTGTTGAACCTGACTCTGGTTTTGAAGGGTGAATTTTTCAAACAGCTTGAGGATTGTATTTTTGGGGAATATTTACCTCAATTCAAAAAACACCACAATCACACATGGAGGACTCCTGGGATGAACATCCCAAGCACTCTAAGCTTGCACCTACAGCTGAGTGCTTTTGTTCAGAGTATGGCATCATCACTAGTGTGAGCAGATCCTGAAACCAACGACTGAGTGATGTAATTTCTTGCTGTTTTCATTTCCCTACTCACATTTTTTCCTCACTCTGCTGTGTATCTAGCTTTGACAAAGGAATCTGTGTGTGCTGCCTGGCTAGTCCAGCATTTCAGATTTCCTGTAAATTCCCCCACACCTCTTTCAGCTTTCACAATAGTGACCAGCATGCTCTGAGCATGGTTCCTTTCTGAATCCACCCATTCTGAAAGTCCCATCAGTCCTGCCATAAATGAGATAATTCAAACACCAAGTTTTCATAGGAAAGAGGATCTCTTTACACTTCCATCAAAGTAAGGACCTCAATTATCCGAGCTTGGTCTTCTACTACCACTAATATATTTTTTAACATATCACCTGGTACTCCAAGAGATGTGAAAACTATTTAGAAGGAGTCTGTCAAGGTTTACTGGATGCAGGTGTCTTCAGAGTATCAATTGGGTCCGTTCATTATTTAGATTATAGTATCACCCATAGCTATTTATGCCCCTGACATATGGGTAGATGCTCATAAATTGCTCCTTTTAGTTCTCTCTTTCCTTTTTTCCCTGCCCATCCCTGTCTTTACAAGGTAATCAACTAATTTGGGGAAAACGTAAGAAAAAACGGCTTCATGACTGAAGAAGCCACAAGATGGCATTATAGAGCAATTAAACGAGAAATCTGTACTGGAATCTGCTTTCCCCCTCGCCTGCGCAGGAAGGATGAGGAGCAGGGAACAGTGCTCGTTGTAAGAGGGGACAGGTGTTTCAAACAGCCTCCAACACAGCCACTATCCCTTCTGTTGATGGTCTCACCTGGTTAACTCTTATTAACATTTCCAAGATTTAAAATGAAAGCCCTTCAGGAACCAAAGGAGAGCACGTGCCTCTTCAGCTAGCCTTTGCTAGTGTTATTTTCCTATTAATGTGCTGCTTTTTTTAGCTCTTTCCCCCCCTGTTATTCACAAGTGTATGTGCTCATGCTTGTGATGTTCTTTTCGGGGCGTGTGTGGCAGATCAACCTGCAGTCCCTTGATTCTGTGGGAATGACATAAGCTGCCACAGAGTGTGCTAAAGGTGTAAGGATGTGAAGCGAGGTTGTGGGCCTGATGGACTGAAGGAACAGGGAAGCAAGGCTGTGTGTGTGGTGTTTGAGCAGCTTGCACACAGACAAGTCACACCAACACCCAGAGATCACCACACATGTGCAGGGTGAGGTGCTGGGGCTGCACTGTGGCCGCCTCTCTGTGAAACAGCAAAAAAATTCCAGTGGGAAGTGATGCTGGGGAATCGTTGTAGGCGCAGAGTGTGCTGTTTTTGTTGTGCCCAGCTCTGTAGCTACCATGGCAAACCTCTCTGGTGGCTGGCAGGCCTGGTGGAGCGGAGTGTGCCTGTGCTGGGGGGGGTGTTAATCATCCAGGCACAGATGTGGCTGTGTGGCCACCCTGGACACAGCAGTGCTGGCCAGGCTCTGCGGTGCAGCAGGCAGCGTGTGTGCAGCAGCACTCCGTGTTCCGTGGCTCTGTGGAGCCTGTGATTTACGTGTGCATGGACACGGTGGAGGGCACATACAGCTGGTTTTGGGCAGTCACTGCAGCAGTGGGCAGGGGGAACTGGTGGCTTTCAGCCTGATCCTGCAGCACTTGTCAGCGCTGAGGGGCAAAAACAGGGATGGAAAGAAATCAAACCCCTTGGCTGACTTTCCTTGCAGCTCAGCTGAGAGGGCAGCACCTGCAGAAACAGCTGCTCGCCAATACCTGACACAGACTAGCTTGTTTTTGTAAATAATATAAAGTCCCCTTTATTTCACATCGTGCATTGTTATGGGCCAGGTCACTGAATGCGTTAGGGCTGATTCCTCAGAGTATCCTGCAAATGAAACAGACCTCAGGCTGCACATGCTTGAGAAACCAGCTATTCAAAATAAAAGCTGGGATCGACAGACCACTCCAATGTTTCCTTTCTCTTTCTCATGGTCAGTGAGGGCAGGTACTTGGTGGCAGCTGGTGAACAAAGAGATGCAGTGGTACAAATATTGTAAAACTGCTGTTTTACAAGCAGTACTATTTGAAACAGCATGTAAATAAACTGTTTTCCTTTTTCTTAGAAGTCATCTTAGTATTGTTATTTTTATTACTCCTACCACTATGTTTCTAATTGTTACTATTATTAAATTACTTCATAGTCCAATTGGCTAAGGTAATCTTGGATTTTTGTTTTCCATTTTTTTTTTCCTGGAGCTATAAAGAGCTAATAAGTTGCTGCATTGGGGCTCCAAGGAATTGATGAGAGATTATTCCCTTATGGATTACTCTCTCAGTGCTTTGTCCAGCTTAATTTTAATATTACTCATCATTGGTTCATATTTGCATTGTGCTCCAGTCAGGGTTCATTTCAGCTCTGCATTTCCTTAAACATAAAGCTCCCAAAAGCTTAAAGGCAGAAAAGTGCTCAGAGGTGAGGCTTTTGGTGTACTAAGATGTTATTTTCCATTGCAATCTGTGCCACAGCATTGTCCTTTTTGTGCCTGAACCCCTCTTTTTTGGAGTGCACTTACACTGGGGGGGCTGCTCCTGGGTTTCAAATCCCTGCTTGGGTAAGCCACTCCCTGTTCCCCACCAAGCTGCTCCCTTGAGATCCTGCAACCCTCATCTAAACCAGTTTTGGTGCTTGTATGACACAAAGATGATTCAACCTGCTAGTCCAGTAAAAAGCTAACACCTCTTCTTAGTTTTTTCCCCCCACTAGTCCCGGTAATTTCTATCAGTTCAGTGAGTGGATTTTGTCCAGATGGGAGAGATAGAGTGGAACTAGCTTCCAAGAAGTTTGTTTCTGGAAAGGTTCATGAGAATAGGTGTCTGAAGTTGAGCCCTTGGAGTGCGTCCATGTCCCATTAAGGGAAAGACAGGGAGATCTCCTGCCATGGGCACAAGGACACAAGGGCAGCAGAGAGTTAACACAGGATGGACAAGGGAAAACCAATACTCAAACGCAGAGAAAAAATACTGCAGGTCAGTAGAAAAGCAAACTCCAATGCAAAGAGCCATAGGGAGCTACTGCAAATAGAGTGAGCTGTTTACTTTGTGACACCCTCATCCCAAATGCGGGAAGATCCAGGTTCCTATGTGGAATCCCTGCGCTGCTATTGCTGTGGCTAGAGTATTGCTCGTGCTGCTGCAAAACACAGATGTGATGTAGAGAAACAGAGCAAAAGGGAGCTGTCTGGGGAGCTGAGGTTCCAGTGAAATGATTCCTTGGCATAACTAAAAGAGGAAGGCATGTCTAACTCTAAGAGCCCAATATCCCAGTTATTCATGTGATACGAAGAGACAGCTCTGCACAACGCCTTAGAGAAGAAATCCCCTCCCAGGAACACTCTGAGGTCCTGATTTAGCACAGACTTAAAAATGCAGTTGAGTCTCACTATCTTGAGTGACGCTCACTTGTGTGCGTACGCCATGGCTTTCAGAGGCTGCACCAGAGCACAGCGTACACCCGAGGAGAGAGCAGACGTAGGCACAACACAATTATTGAGGTTGCAGATGCAGGCTGCCTGAGAGCCTTCCCTTTAGTTGCAACTAAACAATGTGGGGAGACCTTTCTGGTAGGGTATCATCTGCTACAGGCTGAAAGAGCCTAGGCATTTACAAGGATGAGGTGATCACCCTCGTACAGGACATTTCTGCTGAGTCTCTTCCTTGGCTCTACTCTTGGGAAAATTCCTGTCCACCAGGCTATCAGCTACACTGTGAGAGAGGAGACAGTTGAACCCTCTGCCTCCTAATACTGTGAAATTGGCGAGAAAAGAGAGAGAGAATATATATACATATATATATATACATATATATATATCTGAAGAAAGGGGAGTGACAGGGGTATATCTTGACAGCTCAGAGATTAGAGAGCACACCTTTGAGTGGGAAAGTTAATGAATTTGCCTTTTATCCAATGCTGATTTCATGCAAAATACATTCAGAGATTTATTTTTTAAGGAAGAGTGAAAGAGAAGTTGGTCTATTCTTCAAGAACATACTCTGTGTATATGGTTACAAAATACAGAAGAAATGTTTTATGAAATTATTATAGAAGAGAGTATGATTAGACAGGCAGAGAAAGACAGAAAGAGGCAGACAGTCAGAAATATAAAAGAAAAAGCTAGGGAGCTTGCTAGCTCTTAGGAAAGCTGAGTATTATGAGAAATTATTGTGTAAAGTAATAGTCGTGTAGAACAATAGATTAGGGAAAAAGAACCCTTAGCCTGTCACTGGAAAGGAAAAGCAGCGCAAGTTCAGGATGCAGCGATGCATCTAAAGGATGCTTGAATGGGTTAATAATGTCACAGTGACATAATCAAATTAGTAATGCTATCTTGGTGATGTGGTCTAGTCTATCAAGCCATTTACCTGGTTACATTGCTCAAAAAAATACCATTCAAGAGACAGAGGAGTCCAGATGTCCTGCCCATCCTACGCAGGCACACGCCTTCCCCCTCTTACGTAAACCCTTACTACAGGGAGAGGGGAGTTAATGGGGCAGAAATCGCTACCCAGCTCTCTCCTCTCTCCCTGCCTCCCAGCCCTGTGCCCTGGATGCCAGCTTCCAGCAGCTTTGCTGGGGCAGAGGTTCGGGGCCTTGCTGACACAGCAGCATGATGTGAGACAGCTCTGAAAAACAGGGCTGGCAGCAGGGAAGTGGCATCAGCCTCCAGGCATGGGTAAAGCCAAGGTGAGGGGGATGAGTGTCCCTGAAGTCCCTCCTAGAAGAAAAAGATTACTTAGGAAAATAGTATAAGTATTATAAACTCCATCCTCCCCTTTGATTTGTACCAAGCAGCACTGCCTCACTAGGGCTGGTGTCCCTCTCTTTTCTTTGCCCATCATCTTCTGGGATTCTCTGACTAACAACTGCCGGGTGGCTTCCAGCCTAAAAGCAAGGTAGCCTGATGGAGCTAAGATGAATCTAACTAGTCAGAGGAATGAGATAGGAATAAGGGGATAAGGACTGATCTTAAATGGTGTGGCACACTTGCGACGCCCAAAAGATGAAGCAGAAGAAAATGTCTAGGAACGGATGGGAGGGATGAATTAATTTCACAAGAAAGGGTATGTCCAGGCTATAAATTCATATAGGGAAGGGAGAAGGAAAGACAGATCTTAAAAGGACAGTGATTGGTGAGAGGGGGAGTATTTTACATTTTCAAAGAACTCATTTGGGCTGCTGTTTTATGAGAAGAAATTCCCAGATCTCACTTTGTCAGACTGAGGTTGAAATGTGTTTATATTTACATAGCTATCTTCCATAGAGGTGTTTCATTCAAATACATATATGCAGTGTATATACATAGGTACTGGTATATAGAAAAAAGAGAATCAATAGGTGTGAGGGTCTTTTCTTCAAATTTCCACAAACTAGAAAGGACCATAAAGGCCACTGATATCTGGGTGAGAAAAGGCTGGCCCCAGCCCCCTCCATCTGCTCTTCTAGGGCAGCAGGAGGAAAAGCAAAGAAATGCAATTCTCCCTGTTCCACTTCAGTGAGGAAGAAGCAGCACAAAAGAGTCCCTGTGTCTGTCAGCAGGATTCAGAGCTGGGCACGGGGCTCTTGGAGAAGGAAATAGAAAATAAAATCAAATGAGGCTTAATCTGAAAAGCAAACGTTTGCTGGGACAAAGCCACCACAGGGATTGTCATTTCACAAATTGTAATAATCTGGGCAAATAGTGCTTCAGAAACAGTAACCATGGTGTTTATGTTTAGTTCCCCTTCCTGACCTTATCTTACCTCCCTTGCTCTCCCTTAATATGGGCCAAACCCTTATCACTTTGCACCAAAGGCCTCTTCCTCAACAGGGCAATCATGCAAACCTGGAATTTGTGCATGAATCTGATAAGGAAAAGCGATGACTGAAATGTGACTTTTTTTCCCCCTTTAATTTAACAAGTAGGGGTAGAGATTAGTGTCAGAAGATGACAAAACGAGGCACCCAGATCCCTGTGGAGCAACTCCTGCAGTTTGTAGAGGCCGTGTGTTGGTAAGTAGGACTGTGTTATCACACATCCTAGGCCCAAATAAATATGCAAGGCTGAGCAGGTAGATGGAGGCTTGGAAAACTAGACCATACGTAAGTGAAACACTGTAAGTTGGAAAGAGCAAGGAAATAATTATAACCAGGCTTGCAACACTTCCTACGCTCCTTTTTGGTCCAGCCAACACATTGGCCACCTGTTTGCCTTGCAAGATGCTTTGCTATAGCTGTAGTCTTTCATTTCAGAAGAAAAATGAGAGGACAGTTTTTAGAGCTTTTTTTTCTGGAAGCTGATGGAGTGTCCCTCAGTTGGCCTGCCTTGTTATCTCTCCTTTGGCATCTGGACACCTACAAATCCAAGTTTTTCTATACGGCTTTTACCATGAGGAAAAAGATATGGGAATTTCAATTCTATGGGTGGAGACAGCACAGAAACAGTGAAAGAAAATCAGCAGTTTTTGCCTAATAAATAGTCACTCAAAATGATGCTGAGAAAAGAACTTTTTGTCTCATTATGACAAAAAAAATCTACCAGACCTGCTAGTGCGCTGGGGAGGTGGGGAGAATTTTTTCTTAATTTTGAAGCCACTAAATATCATGGTTTCAACTCGATCTCTAAAGCTATTGAGTTCATGTTCTGAATAAGAGAAGCAGTGAACCAAAAGAGCAGAGAGTGTGTGGGGGAAGGAGGTAAAAGAATAAAAGCCAACACAGTGAAAAATCAGGCAGAGTGAAAAATATATTGAAACTGTGAAAAAAAAAAAAAGCTTCAGAAGTGTGGAAAGAGCAAAAAGTTACAGCACAGAAAAAAAGCTATCAACTATGTCTACCCAACAGTTCCCACTAATCTTATCTGTCATGCTAATTACCAGATTTAGGTGTCTGTACCAGAGAGGAGGATGTGTGTGAATTGTGAGCTCATGTGCAGGGCTTCTGACAACTCACACACACAACTCCCTGATTACCCCCCTTTAGCTAGAGTAAAGATTTTTTTTTTCTTTTTTTTTTTTTCTTTTTCTTTTTTCTTTCAATTGAATCACCATCAGAATGAGCTGAATTACAGGAAAGACAAGGTTAGGCAGCTTTTGAGAAATCCAATAAAAAAATACAAAGGAATCCCCAAACCCCAGAACTGCAGGAAATGTGCTAGTTCCTGTGTATTACATGGTTTCCTTCCCAACATATTAATGTCCAATACCCAGAAATATGCAATGGCATGTGCTGCTTTACCTTTTCTTCCTAAGGGTTTCACTCAGCCTGCAGTTCTGTACAGTCTTCTGCACCCCTCTGGAGCTGAACCGAGTTTTGCACCCACGTTTACCTCCTCTGCACCCCAGTAATTACTAGTTTTGTTTAAATTGTGCTTTAGGATGTAAATGGAGCTTAAGCCAGGGAAGGTGTGCAGAGGGCAGCTGATGCTGGTTTAGTAATGCGGTGAGGTAGCATCAGCTCGAGCGACAACTACTCATTAGCAGCTAATCCAATCGTTCCTGCTAATCCAATCGACTGGAGGAGCTGGAGTCATTGTTTTCCAAGAGTGGTCATCTTGTTCTCTCAAGAATCCCAGGAAGTTAAGGGAGGATTCAAGGCACACCGAGCTGGCTGAATGCACCCAGAAAGTTCAGTCTCAGCATCGGGGGATATCTCCTGCAAACTGGCCTTGTGTCCGTGTGGCAAAACAGCAACAAGCCAAAAGTCAAGATGCCCCATACAGTCTCTGTGAAATATCACAAACAAGCTTCTCACTGGCTCACTCTGACTGCTAGGGATTGGAGCCTGGCCGGGAGCAGGAGGACAATGAGATGGAAAGGGTTAACACACCGTTATCCCCTCCCAGGGGCCCCCACTCCAGCAAATTGCAATCCAGCCCTGAAAATTTTCAGCAGCCGCATCGATATCATTCCACTGTGCCTTCATTACCTCCTGATCTCTAAATAAGGGCCAGCTGGGCTCAGAAAACATTATGTGGTGCTGTTACGACTGACATAAACCACCAAAGTGGCATTTTGTAGATGAGAAGAACGAGCAAAAGCCCCGCAAAATCCTCTGCAGTTGGGTTTAAACGAGGGCTGTAACTTCTTACACATGTCCTGCTCCCAGTCTACAGGAAGAGGCTGATTAATCCTGCATGTGTTAGGTTGGAATATTGCATTACTGGAAGCAAAGAAACCCCTTAATCATATTGCTGGTTATGCCAGAGGTCTGTTTTCTCTCAAATGCATCACATTAAGAGCCTTCCCTGGGCTACTGCACCATCCCAGGCTATTTTTCAGGTTGCAGCACTACATACAGGCTTTTCCATTCTGGCTTTGTTTTACGGAGTGACTGGCTGTGTTGTGGTTGACCTTGAGATAACCATGAGCAGCGAGGAAGTTTTGGAGAGAAGACAAAAATGGTATTTTATCACTTCCCATCTCCAAGAGAAATACAAAGAATCTGTGAAGAAGAGCCTTGCTCCTAGTCTTCCCTTACTGCTAGCTCCAAGAGCTCGGGTATGGAAGAACTAACACCACACATGGAATGGGAAGCAGTGATCTGTCCCTCTCCTCTTCTACTCTGCTTTTCCATGTGGACATGAAGAAGGAATATCAAAGGGAGAATTGCTGTGTGCACCTTCAGGCTCTTTTCGAGGGCACAGTTCAATCCTAGCTTACAGGACATTCCCACAACCTCATTCTTTCCCAGTGTAAAGGCTGGTCATTATCGAGAGGAAAACAAATTCTCCAAGACCATACTCACTTGAGAGATCTGGAGCTTTGGGAATCTGTAACTCTCCCCTAGAGCCATTGTGGGGCCGCACAGGGAAAGAAACTGTCTTGTTGACACAATCCCTCCCTAGGAAGCCCAGTGGAGCACATGAGAAATACACATCTTGTGGGATGACACACAGTGCACCTGATCTTAGTCCCCTCTCCCAAAACATTTGTGGAAAGGACACTTCTCAGTGCCAAGGAACAAAGGCTTTGCTTCTGATACTACAGGAAAGTTCTTTTTTGACACCACAGTAGTTGAGGTTCATGCATCTATGACTGGTCTCCTGTAAAAGCAGGATGTGTGCACACCACCCCAAAAAATCCTGTCCTTTCCCTAGCTAGATCAGTTTAAGAGATCCAACAATCAAAACAATCAAATTAAAAAAAAAAAATAACCCCCAAAAACAACAACAACAATAACAACAACAAAACACCAAAAAAACCCCAAAACATCTCCAGCATGGGAAGTCCTGGCAGCAGCTTCAACCATTACAAACACAGAGACAAGATCCATGACAATAAATGATGTCCTGCAAAGCATGAAACTAAGCAGAAATATCTTTGAGGATGGCTGGTTTTCGCACTCAACCCCAGGGAGGAGGAGGTGACAGAAGGAGAAGAGCCTCTGTTTGTACAAGCCACTTTGGACTTTCCCTTAGAACAGGGCACAGGGGCACTGAGTCTTACAGCCTTTTTAATAGGAGCATCTGCTCCTGTTCCCATCCCAGCTGGATGGCATCTATGAGTGTTTGCTGTTAGCGAATTGTGCCATGTGTCACGAGGAGGGGTGTATCCTGGGCAGGGAGCACTTGCACATCTTGGAGGCCTTTACACCATGGCAGCAGGTCCATTTGTTTGGCCTGGGCACTTGCTTGGGGGCAGCAGCTGCATTCTTCATCTACTCTGGAATTTCCAAATGGTAAAGCCCCCAAGGGTTGTTTGTCATTAACAGGGTAATGTGTGTGCAAGTGAGGGTGTGGAGGGAGAGGGCTTCATGGGTGGCTTACACTTTATCTTATTTTACATTTTTATTTTATTTATTTTATTTTATTTTATTTTATTTCATTTTATATTTTATTTTATTTTATTTTATTTTATTTTATTTTATTTTATTTTATTTTATTTTATTTTATTTTATTTCATTTTATTTTATTTTATTTTTTTCATTTTATTATTTCTTCCACAGACATCTGGAAACAAGAGCTATCTCACTCCCACAGACCCTCTGAACTCAGGCCATCTGTGGGACCATCTTTTCCTCCCCCTCAGTGATGACCTGCCCTGCAGGAGGTTGATGGTGATGGAGAGGGAGTATAGGAAAAGTCACAGGGATGTCCACATGGTCAGTAGCAAATTTGCCAAAATGTCTATTTCACAGGCTTGTTATGCAGCCCTTAACACTTTGGTAGGTGTTCACAGGGACAGAAATGCCAAAACAACCCTATTTATTTGCACTGTGTTCTCCTTATTCCATCTATGGATTTTTCCTGCAAAAATGTCTGCTAGCAATTTTTAAAATGCTCACAGTTATAGAGTGAGTGGAGGCAGATGAAGTAGTTCACCCTATCCTACCCCTTGTAAAAGATTCAGAAGCCCCACGGAGACCTGCAGCAGTCTCCTCTGCCCATCAGCAGCAAATTTAACTGCCCCATCTGCCGCCCCAGCCCTCCAACAGAACAGAAAGTGGGCCAGCCCTTACAGCTGAAGGACAGATCGTACACGAACTACCATGTGCAGTGGCTATTGCAGGGTTTAGTCCAAATGACTGGCATGCAAGAGCAGCCCCAGCATCATCAGTCCCCAGATTTGAAGTAAGACCTTGCACAGAATGGGGAAGAGTTTCCGCTTAGTAAAGAAACCTTTTCCTGAGAAAGCTTACTATGAGGTTTGTAAAAGGAGGCTGCATTGATTCAAGCTGGGTTTTAATAATAAATCCGGAGAGCTACAGCGCTGGCTCCCCGCCACCCACCTTGGCGAACCCGGCTGAACTGAGCAGACGCACATACAAGACAAACTCTGTAGGCTGGATACACAACAAGGTACTGTTGTCCCATCTGTAGCAGTGTACATGCCAGTGGATATCAGCCTAACACAAGGCGAGGAGATACGCGGGGAAGCAGTTGCTTTCCTCCTTCCTTCCCACCTTTTTTTCTGCTCTGAGCTGGGAAGGGAGCCTGGAAGCCAGTGCCATGTCCACGGTGCTCCCAATAGACTGGCTTTGTTACAGCAAACAGAAGAGGATGCTCAACATACGCTCTGTTTGTGCGGTGACACAGGGGCAGACGTTGTGGGACTGATATAAGCACTGCCTGTGATGCCGACACCCCAAATTGCCCACTGTGCCTCGGCAAACTGGGCTCCCACTGTTCAAATACCAGGAGCGTGTTCCCATGGGGAGCCACCAGCGCCCATACCAGAGCCAGCACCCCTGCGAGGGCCGGTGAGAAATTTGCTGGACATGACCTGGTTAGTGTCTCGGAGGCCTAATTGGCATCCTCTGTGACCGGTCTGGCTCTGGCTGCCAGGAGAGAGTAAAGCGTCTCCTCCTTTCACAGATGGGATGGGGGAAGGGGTGACCACCGCGTGTCTGTGTGTCGGTGTCAGGGGATGGCAACAAAGGATGTCAGGAACGTGGTGCTGCCAAGGGGCTTGCATATTTGGCTTATAACCTGATGAGTACAAGGCAGGTGGCAGAGTCTATGTCATGCCCTGTGGGGGGTGGAGAGGGAAGGGAAAGCAAAGAGGAAAAAATAGGACTGGTGCAGATGGGAAGTGCCAGCTCCTCTTGCTGGAACAGAGCTGTTCGATTGGGAAACTCAGCCAGAGAAACTTAAAAGGACCAGGATGGGAGAAAACAGAACTGGTCAGCATCAGCAAGTGTCTCCTGATCCTTTCCTACAATCTGCCTCATTGCTGTTTTAAAAACCTCATTTTGATGGAAAATTAAATTAAAACACCCACAAATTTTAAAAATGGAGAACAACCTAAATCTCAGTGATTTCGAGTAAGTATGTGACATGGGTGTGTGTGAAGGAAGGAAGGGAGAAAGAGAGACTCAGAGATTAAAACAAAAAAAAAAATACAACCTAGAAAAAACTTGGAACAAAACACACACTAGGTAATGCCAAAAACTTGAGAAGGAGAGTGGTTACACACTAATTTAATTCTCTAATCCCCCTACTCCTGTCACTGTTTACTCACTGATAAATGTGCAGTAGCTTCAGCAAGACAGCCACATTTGCAGAAACTGACAGCCTGACTCAGAGACTATTTACCTAAAGACCATGAATATTAAAACAGGTTTCCAAAAGGCTCCCGTCTTGAAGGAGAAGATTAGCATGGGGCCTCTTGCTGACAGACTCTTCCCTCTCCACCCCTCCTTCCCCCACTCCGTGATGCATCTCTTGTTCAAACACTCGAGAAGTATCACCTAGCTGAAGAACTGAAATATTGGAACAATGCCCTGGAGCTGTGCATTCGGCTTTAGCCTGACAGCAAAAACAGCCATCCATCCAAGACAAAAGTGGGGGGTTAGATTTTTGGGGTGGGTTTCAGTTTTTTTTTTTTTGTTTGTTTGTTTTTGTTTTGTTTTTGTTTTCTTTTGTTCCTTTTAAATAACTGCTTGAAAACAAAAATAAAACCCATATCTTTTTTTTGCAATTTCCCCCCCTCCTCTTGGAAGGTGAACTATGAGCACAGAGTCCTTTAATAGAATTAGAAAGGCAACAAAATTATATTCGAAAGTCATGATCCTTAAATGAGTTTGTCTCTGTCTCCTATGATGGTGCACAGAATTCACCAGAAAGACAGAAAAAGAGTAAAGTAAAACTAGAAAGGGCAGAGAAAAAGATGGCTTTAAAGATCAGAGGGAAAGGATAGTTTCTATAGGATAGGGAAGATGAAATGGTCTAGATACCCCAGGATGAATGACAAAACAGAGTGGAAATCAAATTGATTCATATAAAAAAATGAAATGTCAAAAGGATTTTTAAACAGACAGTCAAGATTCACTTACTTGTAATATTAAAAAAGTTAAACTATATTTGAAATCAAAGAATTATTGCTTATTTATGCCATGTATATTTTACTGGAGGAACTCTTTGCCACAGAACCTTCTGGGGAATAAAATTATAACCAGATTCAAGAAAACCTTAAGAAATCTCTAAAAGCAGTGCAAAAATTGCTTCTAAAGGCCATGAATTGTTAGAAGAAAGGCAAATTAGCCCTGTTGTATTTGGCAATGGAGCTGGAAGCACAATTTATTTACACTGACTTATATTTCTCTCTCTCAACTGTGTGTGATGGACACTCCCTTTCCAGGGTAAAACAGAGGAACAAGGATGTGCAGGTAGAGGCTGGGTGGGCATTGAGTGTGACTGCCACCTCTTGGTTACACATTTCTGAGTGCCTGACACACCCTGGGGAAAGCAGGGAGACCACATCTATTACAGTGGGTGACAACACTGCGCCGTGATACAATTGTCCTGATACAGACAGTACTGCTTATCCCTGAAAACTGGTGAATATCCTGGCTCTGGAGACAATGACATCCAGTCTCCCTCTCAGGTCAGTGAACTATTCAGACAGCATTAAGAGTTTGTGATTTCCCAGCCTCTCAAGTGACTCTAAGGTCTCCTGATGTAGTTGCTCATCTGGCATGGAGTGACACAGCTCTGTTGAAGTCAGTGGAATTATTCTGCTGGGGTTTTTTATCCCCACCTGAGGATCAGGTGTTTCACTGCAAGCCTTTGGGAGCACTACTGCCAACTGCATAATGGACAATGCTAGCACAGGATGAGAATATTTGGCTTTGAGGGAAAAGGGCAGCCAGCATCCCTGGATACCTTCCTAAGTGCAACCAGGCAGTCCATGCCTGGAAAACTACTGGCAGTGAGGCTGCCCCTCAGCTTTGCCTTTAGCAAGTAAACAGACTTCAGTAGAGCACTGCCAGAGGCTGCTTGGTCAGGAAGGCTTTGCAGACACCTTGTGACTGAGTATGTGAAAGGGTTAAATGATGAGACCACCTGGCACACAGCCCTTCTGACCAACATCAGGCTTCTGCCTCCACAGCAGTTCCAGAAACAACCACAGCCCCTTCAATATTCATGGTTCTCAGTTGCCATGAGGCTAAAATTACATCTACCCAGAGGAAGATGAAGCCTCCTTGTGAGCATACTAAAGCTTCCCAAAGACGTGTTCAGAGGGGGTGGGGTGAGGCAGGAGACAAAGTGAATGGAAATCTTTGCTAACACAGATGGAAATCGTCGATGAATATTTTTTGCAGGCTGGATTTGATATCTTGTTTAAAATAAGAGTTTAATTATAACCAGAGCTACTATAATGAAGAGGCAAAGGTGGGATATTAGGAGAGTTTCCTGGAACTGGAAATGCAACATGAGAGTGCAGATGACATGCAAGTCACTCCAGTTGCAGAACCTGGCCCCAGGACAGAGTGGCTTCTTCAGCTTCTCTTTAGAGCACCTGCTTCTAGAAAACCTCTCCTATCGCCTGCATTCACACCACTTTCTTTGGCAATCACAGGCTTTAAGTAGAAGCTTGGAAGCCGTATCATCATGACTCTAAGCCTATACTTGCACAGGCAAATCAAGCCTACTTTAAAAGAAAATTTTAGTCCACGCTCAAAGGTCAAATGAAAAATGCTATGAATCTTAAAAGTGTTTCTTGATGACCTCACAAGAAAACATTATACTTTCTGGTATACCTTAAACAGAAGAGGTTTTAGACATTCTGTGGTTTTGTGTTTGTAAGAACCTTGGAGTGGGCTAATGTAGGGAGGCGTCACTCCATGCTACATTTGTTTTTTAAATGCCTCTTCCAAGCACTCACTTTTAGATCATTGAACAGATGGGTCTTGGGTATGTCTCTCCCAAGGAGGCTGAACAGGTATGATTTTCTGTATTGATTGATAGCTTATTGTGGACTTAATTATTTGGGAAGTTCTTGTCTGCATATTGTTTTCTCTCCATTAGATACAAATGTGGGTATCTACACATGTGGAATTGCAGCATCTTGGAAGTACAGATAGCATCCCCTTGATTCGAGCAGTTCCTCAAATTTTTTATGAAGTAGAGATATGCCTGGATTCCCAAAGGCTGGAAAAATCCACTCTAAGTCCCTGACCAGGTGACTCATCCATCTCACTTGCAGTGGGTGCTCTCCTGTTGTATGCCACATTTTGCCTGTACACTGAAGTGGCCCAAACCCATTCCTGCTCAGTGCAGCTGTGTGCTCTGCCACAGGCTGAACTGCTGCAGGCTGCGGGATGTGTGCCTGTGCCTGTGTCTGTGTGAGACACCTCAGAACCCCTGCAAGGGGCTGTATCCCCCAGCCTGACTCCTTGCTTGGATGAGCCCCTGTGTCAGCCAGAAATGATGCTGCGCACAGCCTGTTGCTCTTGTGATGTGCCTCAGCAGAACAATCACACATTCCTCTGTACATTTGTGTGTTCCTCAGGCACTTCTGTACCCCTGATCCACGCAAGACCACCATGCACAAAAATTAACTCACTGGGAAAGGAGAAACTTAAATGATCTGAAAAGACATAAAGGTCCCCGCCTTCCATTTAGATATTTTATGCCCTGAATAGGGAAAGAAGATTAGGGTCCTAAAGAAGAATTTAAACACATAAACATTTTCATGGGTGTAGGAGGCTGTCAAAGAACATACCACCAAGACTCTGAGGAAATAGTTTCTGCTTTAACACCCGCAACCACGCACTCATCACCCAGTAGACATGCAGACAGTCCTCCTCTTCCCTCTCCCTTACTTCATCTACGGCAAAACCACACTATTCAAACTTTTCCACTATCAGTAAGAGAAGCTGCCATTTACACATTTACAGAGCAGCAGACACAACACCAGTTTAATGATATAAGGAGGGAAAGAAATAAGGAGCAATCTGTATATAACACAGACACATATCTTTTAAATACTCGTCAGGAGAGACTCTGCTGTCAATTTAGTTTATTGAGAAATAGCTAAATATTAAAGAGAGATGGGGCTGATGGAATTGAATGGAAAGTTATATCTCTGAATCTATTTGTAATCACCTGTGTCTCTGATTCTTTTCTCATAATACCTGCAGAGGCATGACATACTGCTAGCTGCCCCCGGAACATCTTATAAACAATGCAAGGGTTTTTCCAGCCTCTGGCACTCAGGTGGTGTTGGACTGGAGTGCATGTCAGCCCTGATAAAGAGGAGGAAGTTCAGACCAGGCACTTCCAGTGTCTGCCCGGAGCAGGAATGTGTGATGGTTACTCTGCAGGAGGGATCACAGTGTCAGCAGCCATGGTCTGACTGACCTGTGTGACTATCAGAGACCTCTAAATCTCTCCCTCTTGCCTGATGATCCACGCTTGCTCCTTGCAGCTCCTGCACAGAGACAAACCCCAGACTCCTGTGCCTCCCAAGCTCTCCACGTGTATTCACCACGTGCATTTCTTTATCTGCACGCCCGCCTTTCCCTCATCCTTTCATAACAGCTCCAGATGGGTGTGATTAAAAACACACAGGCCTTACACACCTTCTGTGGGAAGTAGTTTTCAGCAAATTTCTCCAAATTACTTTAATTTTACAGGTAGGCAGAGGGAAAGTGAATAGCACAAGCCATGCAGCACCCCCAATGGAAAAAAAAAAAAAAAGGAACATAATGCAGACTTGCTTCTTCTTATATTTTTCTTCTACTTTCTAGGCAACAGAGTGTCCTGTAATACTGGTATTATAGGCATTACTGATATTCTAAAAATCAGTCACAGCAGGGGAAAAGACTGAAAGACTTTCAGAAAAAGACTGAGAGACATTCTGAGATTTTTTACATAGGCTCTCTTGGAATTATTTTTTGAGTAGGTACTGGCTATTTTGGAAGAGTTATTCACAAAGGTGCATGGGAGGGACATTTTTTGGACTGCAGCCAAGTGACAGCCATTTGTCATCAAGGCAAAACATTCAATACCCTGTTGTAGTGGAAGATTTTGATCAGAGAAGCAGTGTAGCTGCCAAGATGGGTACTAGGTTTTAGGCCTTAGTTCAATTCCTAGCTCTGCAAAGTCTAATTCTCCTGTCCCTTGTCTTGTCCCTGTCCCACAACTGGCCATTGAGTTAATATTCTGATTTTCCACAGTTTTTGAGGTAGTAGATCAAGTTATGATCAAGAGGCACTCCACAGCCTGGCACAGGGAATACAAGAACCTAGGCAGGCAGATAAATTGTTTGTGTTCTCTGCCTGGAAGAGAATAACTTTTGCAGTTGTGTGTTTCTAGTAGGAGCATTGGTAATTATGAATTCAGCCAGTCACTGCACTGTGCATATTCCAGAGCGGCTCATGGAGAAATCATTGTCTGTGAAAAATGATTCTTCTATGCAACAGGCATAAAAATTGAGTGCAAACTGGCCATGAACAGGCAGAACAAATTCAATTCAGAAGTCACAGGGCTATTGTGTCCGGCACAATGGTTTGTTGTCACAGAGCTCTGCATAGGCACCAGGGACAGACATAGGAAACTTTGACTTAATTTTCAAATTAATTTTAGTTTGGTTTCCTAAAGAAATGAGGAATTTAGTGATTATTCTATATCTTAATGTCTATTTACATCTCTGTCTCTTTTCCTTTTCCCTCAATAACTTTGAACCAGTTGACACAGGAGGTTTCATTTGCAGCTTGACAGACATGAGAGAAAGTAATCACAAGAAGCTGCAAGGAAATAGTTTCTGCTGTTTTTTCATTTTCTGAGGAATATGTGTTTTTTTAAAAAAAAAAATTCTTGGAAAAGTGGAGGTGTTTTTGAATATTGACCCCCTCCCACCATTAAATGCATAGTGAATAAATTGAGATTCTTATTTGAGGAAAGTTCTAAGCTAAGACAGCTTCTATTTGTGATTTATCTGATTCATGTAGGACAGAGCAGCCCATGTAGGATCCTTCAGCCCTTGGCCAATTGGAAGATCAAGGTATGGAGCAAGTGTTGTCTCTAGCACCTGGTCTTAACAATTTACTCCTTTAGTCTCCCATCTCTTAGGCTGATATTGAGGTCTCTCAAAGAGACTCTGAGCTTAGACTTAGGATTCATGGATTTAAACACATCAGAAAACCATCAGTTAGGTAGTCCTGTCCACTGCTCTATCGTTAGTTAGTGAAATAATCAGCCTGGCTCTGCAAACTCATTGAGTTATTTAGGGACAATTTTATAGTCATCCTCATGACAGACTTAGGTATCCCTGTGTTGTTTCAGTTCTTAAGGCTGGTGTAAGTAACAGTAGCCTTCACGCTGCTCTAACTTCTGTGGAGGAACAGCTTCAGTCAAAGCCCTGTGTAAAGAATTTACACAGCCTGTCTCCTCCCTCTCTCTGTATACATTTCACTGACAGACCAATCCTGACCTTGCAGCAGAACAACCCAGTAGGTGAAGAACCAGCATGGGACTGAGCTGTGGATAAGTCATTAGCCATTTTCAGCTGCAAGCTCATTAATTTCCATAGGTGCCTAAAAAATTTCCAAGGTCTGGAGTCCTGTGCATCTGTGCTTTGGTTCGTCACCCACCAGACAGGAGGAAAACACACTGGTCTGTTCACAGGAGGATGGATTTCAGCAGTGAGCTCCCATGCTGTAATGCCCAGACACTACAGAAATGGCAGTGCTGCTTAGCACTGGTAGCCATGCATATGCATCCTTGTAGATCCTCCCGTTGCACCACGGGGGAAAATAAAAACAGGGCAGAGCAGGCTAGACTCAATTCTTAGCTGGAGTGAGTTGAGATAGTCTCATGAACTACCATTTTACACCTGCCTGGCTCTGGAGTACATGATGAACTGTTCAAGCTGGGTGTTCCTCCACACTTCTAGGAAAAGCAGTCAAGCAAGAATTCAGATTAAGAGAAGTGTGCACAAATGTTTTCTTAATAATAATTAATACATGATTAATAGGAACAGATTTTGAAAATAAATGATTATAAGATGTCTCTATAGCATGCCACCAGGATGATGGGGATAAATTATGCTGAGACACCTGAAAGTTGAGAGCCCATTACTAAGCATTTATAAATGGGAAAGCATAAAAATATTTATCCATGTCTTTCTGAAACATGCTCTAATGTGTCTTCAAGCAATTTATCAGCTAAAAAGTAATTTTCATTAATCACTTATTAATTATTAATAAAGTGTTTGTAAGTGTCACCTTAATTTAAAGTGCTTCTGAGTCAAGGTGCACTTCCAGACTTTCCTTCTCAAAGGAGATCTTTTCTCCTGGTCCAGAGTCCTTCAAACTCAAGTGACCTTGGTTCATCCTCCTTCACCCAGCCCACTCTTGGCCTCCACAACTGTTAGGCTTGCAAATGGGACTAAGTCATGTTTCTGGAAACCACAATTTGTCATTTCAGAAGGAAAGTTGATCAGATCCTTTCTCCCCACTTGCAAAGCTCGATGCCCAGACCTGGGAACGCAGCATTCAAATGTTTCAATTTATCATTACAGTGGAACCCTGAAGAGATCACATCTGCTAAGACCATAAATTGGACAAGATCCCACTTCAGAAGGAGCAGGCTCAGCTCGATATTCCCATTCTTGAACAAGGGACCAATTAGGCAGGCTTATTTACCTGCCATAAAATGAGATGTTAGCCAGTGGGAGAAGTCACTTAAGGACAACAACAACAACAAAAAGTCTTTCTGATCTCTCTGTTAGAAATGGCCAGCTTAAAATCCTGCATCTCTCTACATTCTCACTTCAGCCTGTATGTCCTATGTTCCTCCTGTTTCTTCATTTCTCCTTTCAAGTTAGTCCCTGCCCCTCTGTGTTTTCCCTTTTGGCTTATACATTTTATCTTTTTCTGTCCCTTCTGTCTCCTTCTTTCTCTTCACTCTCCTTTTACTTAATTTTTCCTCCTCCTCCTTTTTTCTCTCTCTCTTTTTTTTTTTTCCCATTACACATGCACACATCCAGATAAGATTTAATTTCGAGCTTTTCTACTGAACTAGCAATCAAAAAGGTCTTACATCTTGGAACAGAACCTGGGCTACAAAACGAGCAAATTGGTCACACCTCCTTCCCTTCATAAGATTTTACAGTGAGGATTGGATCTTCCTCTTGCCAAAAACTGGATTCAGGCCCCCAGAGATACTAAGGGGGAAATCTTCAGGCTTAAAAAGTGATATTTTCTGCCTCTCCTCATAACTTTAAATCTGCTTCTTCTCTAGATGGATAATGGTGTGCAAGCATCCAGAGTGGAAGCAGAGAGAAGCAGACACACATCTGTCAGGGATGGTCTGTGCACATTTATCCTGCCTCCGTGCTGGGGGATGGATGTGATGACCTCTTGAGGTCCCTTCCAGATGTACTCGTCCATGAGTCCATGATTAATTGCCTTCATGATCTGCAGTTTATCTATCCAAAGAAATAAGCCTCAAAATCTCTTGCAAATACATATCCTGTGGTCTAGCTGAGGATACTGCCTCTCCATCCTTGGAGTGTTGCACCCTAATTTAGACTCCACAGACGAGACATGCCCCTGCTGCTCCCTGCAGAAAGGTATATCCCTTCACACCTAGGAAAGGAAGCAAAGAATAAAGCTGATTTATCTCAGTAGAGAAAGGATAGAAAATGTAGGCTTTAAATGAGGAAGAATATTTCTGTACGCTGCTTCCACAGAATACAGAGACAGGAAACAGGTAATCCTGGTGAGGACTGCTGATGCCTTATTCCAGTTTCCCAGTATTACTTCCCCACCAGTACATGCAGGATTAATCTGTGTCTGCCTTCCTGGGGTGGTGAGATATGGCATGGCAGAGAGCACCACCATCCCTGCAAGAGGGGAGACACAGCTGAGATGACTGTTTCCCCCTATATTTTTTTCAGTCAGAGGGTATTCTTTGCTGACACTGATGCCATGGTCATCCATGTGAGGATGATTTTCTCTGACATGTTCATCCATATAAGGATGGACATGGGAAATGGCAGACATATTTTGCCTAAGTGGGCCAAATGAAGAAAAAATTAAAATAGTGAAGAGGAAGGGAATGATAACAAGGAAGGAGGGGGTTGGAGAGAAAGCTAACATGAGTGTCTTAGGAAAGACAGATATGAAGGTGTGAACTAGTGCCTGTCTGGAGATACAAACCTGAACACCTCTGCCTGAACTATCAGATATCTCCATCTGGTTTTTCTCAGGTATTTATTTAACACTGAGATTTATTTAACCCCAAACTCATCTTTTTCTCTTAACAGTCAGTTGTGGATCAGCACAATAGAGATGGTTTTAACCAGTGGCATTTGTTCAGGTATAACCTGTCCAAAGAGAATTTAAGATGTCTTCACTATGGCAGGGGAAGTTTGTAAGTGGAAGAGTGGCCCTTTCTGGAGAAGGTGGTCATCCAACACTAATTTACTGAGAAAGTTCCTGTTTAATCAACACTGTGCATAATAAAGATACTCAAAACTTACTGTGGCATTTTTAGGTAGGTCAGATCCAGGATATAAGGAGTTTATATTATCCTACCTTTCCAAGAATTATGACAAAAATAATTGAGAAGTTGGGTTGGTATCGCACTTTCTGTCCCTTCTGAATCATCAGAAATCAAACTGAGTTAAAAATCAGTAGGGATGAGATTCAACTCAGTAAATATAGATTATCTGTACCTATGTGCATCTCACCAAGTCACCCTCGACTCCCTTGCTAGACAAACAAGAGAATGATACATTTCCATGCACTTCAGCAATTTATTTCTTCCTAACGTATGCATCCAAAACAGAGATAGGGCAATTGTGTTAAAGACCAAAAAATCTTATTTCATACATTGGCAGTAATGGGAACTTAAAACAAACAGTTCAGATAGAGATTTCTAAAGCTAGATCAGGTTTCAAATTTGTAAGTTACAAATAAAGAAAAAATACAGAAAGTATTCTCCCTTTCTACATAGTTTATCAGAAAAACACTGTCATTTTTATGGTTCACTTTCTTTAAGAGCTATAGAGCAGAGGTATGTTTTTAAAACTGAGTATTTCCTGGTCATATGCAAAACCTCACAATTTTAGCTTTCTATTTTTAAACTTACTTCTCCTGACCAATTTTTCATTACCTTTTTTATTTCTCTCATTTTCCCTGTCTCTTTCCAACAATCTCACCACTTGTTTCTCTACTTCCTTTTAATCTTGAATACAAAGAGCAGGTTGATCCCAGCTCTGGCCCTGGAAATGTCAGGCTGAAAATGTTACTCTTGGAGTGATTTGCATGCATTACGAAGTGACAGGTGACAGGAGCACACAACCTCGGCTAATAGATGATTAATGATGTGATGTTGGCCAGCACTGTTGACTCGTATTCCTGCTCTTCGGGAAACTTCAAAGGCAGCTGGCATTTCTGTTGCCTTATGACAGACTCATAGGTGAGTGTAATTGTTTAGTCCATATGTGCACGGCATAGAAGGAACCATGGGCATGTTCACAGAGCACGTTTTTCTCTGTGTGTGCGTGTGTGTGTGTGTGCATGAGACAATTTGCAGGGCCGTATGCATGAGCTCCTGTGTGCTTCTGTGTGCATACGAGCTCCTCATATACAAATTGCCTGGTTTCTGCAAGTTGCTGAGAGCATCATTATCCAGCTACTGTATTCTGAATAAAATACCATGGCCCATTTGGGGTTACAGTCTAAAGGAATGAGGGAAACTCACTGGAATTTTAATCTGGATGGAGAAAAATCTGCCCTAAAGTAAACAGTATGTTTGGAAAGGAGCCCAGTAAATAGCAATCAGAACAGGATTAGAAATAGGTCAAGGCTGTAAAGTTGGATCTTTTTTCACACCCATTTCTTTTTCTTTTTTTTTTTCTCAGCAAAATTTGGGAGAGTTGAGGTCATTAAAGAGATTAAGGCTACTTCGGATTTCAAGTCCACCCAGATTTCAAGGCATAGTCTCACTTCTGATGCATACATTATAAATCTGGAGTTCAGCTAAAGAAGTATTTGGAGTTTTCCAGAAGAATATTCTTAGGCAGGATCCTCTCAACACATACAGATGCCAATGTTTAGATTTAAAATCCTTGTACCCAGTAAAGGTGAAGGAAATCTCATTTCCTACTCCACACATGAACACCTCTGCCTTCTGCCCTGGGCTTCCTATTCCTCAGCCCACTGTATTCATGAATCTCTTTCTAAGTTGCTCAGCATTAGTGGAAAAGAAAAGAAACAAACAGTAGATGAAGGTCAAGGTTTTCAGTTGTGAACAAGAACCAGCCAAATCAGCCTCTTTTTAAACAAAAATAAGTAGCTCTCTGAATCAAAACCCTGCGTCAAAATGTGTGTGTTTTTTTCTTCAGATGGAAAAGTCTGAAATTTGAGCATTCTTTAAATGAACAAATTTCCTGATAGCCAATAAAGCATTAAGCTGCTGTAGCATAGAGCAAGGATGTAAGGAGAGTTTAAAACAAAAAAGGCTTTTCCTTCCTTCTTCCAAAAGTTGTCATTTGCAAAAGCACAATGCTGATATCAAAAGCTAAAAGTGCATGTTCCTAAAGCCAGAGACAAATGGCCAGAGGAGGCCCTGAAAGATTTGTATCTTCTGTTGATTAAAAAGGGGAACATAGAAGAGACCCTGACTGGGATAAATCTTCCTGCACGGACTCATGTAAAATTGGATTTGAAAGGTCCTCAAGCAATCAGCTAGGTTCTGGGCAAGAAAACTGTCCTAAGCAATTGAAGGCCATGCCTGAGCTCTGAGCGAGCCACAGCATAGGATACACTCAAAGAATCAGCTGGACCCAGGATAGATTTGAGTCTGTGTCTGAGTGCCTGCCAGAGACCCATCCTACAGTGGTTTCTCATCTCTTTGACACCATGGCAAGCTGCTCACAACTTGAGGCAAAGGCTTCAGTGCTCATGAAATCATCACTTTTTTTGTTTTTTTTCCCTTGCCTCGCGGATGGTTCAATTTGTTAACTCAATCCAAAGACTTGCCATGTCTACTTTACACTTCCCAACCCTCAGTAACCCTTCAATTCACAGGACATCACCCACTCCAACTCCGACGGTGCTCCCGACAGGGCAAGACACTAAGTGCCAGGACACCAGAAAGCAGAGAGAAAGGAAAGAGCTCATAGGCTTTGATCTATTTCAGACCTGTCAGATTAACTAGGTCTGGAGGTTTGGGTGATGAGGCTTGTGCTTCATGCTTGCTTAAGCTGAATTGCCTTGGAGAAAGCTGAACATTCCCTTGTGGTGTAGTCTGTGTCACCCTACCTTCCATCTACAAGCAGCAGCAAAAAACATCTCAGCACTCTGGGCTTGTGAAAATACTAGTTTTTAATTTGTGGCATTTGTGACATTTATTTTTCAAAATTAGAGGTTGACTTGGGTACATGCTAAAGATGGGTGCTGTTTCTAATGCTCCTGGAAATGCAGTTCATCGTATCTTAGTCAAAGTCTGTTGAATAACATGTGTACACGTGACTTTGTGTGCCAATGCATTCAGGGGCGGTGCCAGAGTGACAGAAAAATGGCAACAGCCAACCCACAGAAATAATTTCTTTAACTTTTTAATATTGCTATGGAGCATAGAAATATAGGTTCTATCATGGTGGAGACATAGGTGCATATACACAAATAGGCTAAGAAAATGACAGAGGCCTGGCCATTCTACAGTACTGTTGACATTTCATGTGATACATTAGCTAGTTGCTTGTTACTTAGCATGTTGAAAAGCTGCTTTGAATACTTCTCCCTTGGTTACTGATAAGTATTAACTTCATGTACCTGTACCATGCAGTTAACTTTAAAAGCCTGAAAATTTAAAACTACAAAAATCAGTTTTCTTCTAAATGTGCTTTGTGGAGTCCAGTAATTTCCAAGAACAGTTATAAAACCAGAAGGAAATCAAGATGGAAATTTCTGACTCACAGTTCCTTTTTTTCCTCAACACGTTCAAGAATTTGCCTTTATTTTATCCTATTATTTTAAGGAAAATTTGAATGGCAGCACTTTAGATGACTGGCTGGTTAGCTTATTTTATTTTCCTTCCAATGCTTGCCCTGGGCACAGGAGACAGTTCTGACTCCACACAACCTTGCTGGTTGCCATTAAGAATGGAAATTTACTACTAAAGGTAAATTGTCTTAAGGACCTTTCTGGCAAGCATAAAAGAGAGAATTTCAGTGGGAAGTTGGTAACTGGTGATTGCTACTGACATTTGATACAGTGCCAGAGTCACTGTTGATCCACAGAGTTGTGGCCACCTCAGGGTGGAATGCACTAGGAGCAGCAAGCCCCAGTCCTATTGTTCAGGGGATCAAGGGTTCTGGCATGCCTCAGTGGAATCAAGACTAACAATTTATACTGTACAGCAGCGGGGTACATAAGGAACAGTAATTTCTTTCAAAGTATTTCTAAGTCTGTTAGAATTAGAAAGTTTCTGTTGTGCTTTAAGACTGAAAGGCTTCTTTTCTGAATCCTGCTGCTGCTGTGGCTTCTGCAATTTCAAGAGTGAAAGTGGCAGCTGAGAAACAATGGATTGCAAATGGAAACTATCACAGAAGGAGAGGTTCAACATTCTGAAGTTTATCCTGTGATGTCAGTCGCAGCTTCATGTGTCTACATCCTCTACAACCCAGCTACAAAGGGCTGCCAAAATGCTGCTCATGCCTTCTAGACAGTGTGTGTATCTGATCAATCCATTTGATTTGTAGGTTAGGACTAAGCCTCACAGTCAGACCCAATGATCTCATTGCTGCCAGCATGAATGCAAAACACTTTGAGCGAAAACAAGGGGATTGATCTAAAAGGACACAGGTAATTTAGAGCAGAAGTTGGGCTTTTGTGTATTAATTAAAAAGTTTGCTGTAACCTATGGGACACATCAGCTCTCTTGCAAAGGTTGTCATCTCTGTGCAGCCAGCCATTTGTTTTGTTTGCTTCTGAGAGAAACTTGATTTTTGTGATGGGTTGTGCCTTTTGCTACTATATCCTCTGGGAGAGAGGTCTGGTCAGATGATTAACATTATCTTCTCTCTTAAACATTACATTATGAAAATTGGGCAGGTTTTTTTTTTTAATAGCAACTGACTAATTAGCCCCACGTCTCATCTCAGCTGTCAAAAATCTCTATTCATTGACAGTTTACTTTAAGTGGTTCAATTAGCATAACAAATGACTCACCAAAAGTTCTGTAGGCATCCTATTGATTAATGTCATTTATCTTGCAAACCAGCAGTAGATGCGTGAGTTGTTCCTAACAATTATTATATACATTTATACATGTATATAATAAGTGCCTCTCAGAGAAGCAATGCAATTTAGGAGTTATTTGCAGACATTTAATAGCAATAAAGGGCTTTCATCAGCAGCAATAAGATGGATGATTTCCCAGTTAAGAAGCAGGTAGAAGACAGGGCTGTGTTTCCCTGCACATCACACTGCATGCATCAAAGTGATATAAAAAACCAGAAATTTCTGTGAGTATGTGATCTGACTGAGGAGGATGGAGAGTGATCAGGTGCACAGTCTGTATTTTTGACTTTTTCCTACTGTTTACACAAGCTTTTCAATGCATTGGTACATATTCTATTAACAGTACATTATATAATTTTTGTTCATGGTTTTTGTGTTCATGTTGCATGTTTGGGTAATGCACAGAAAGAAAAGGGCTGGGTTCTTCCATTTCAGCTTCAAACACTTGCCTTGGAATTTTTGCTCCTAAAACTCTTATGTGATTTTTGAAGCCCCAGTGTCCTCAGCCCCCATGGCCAGAATTAGTAGCAGATCAAGGTGCACAGTAGAGCAACAGGGCAGCTAATTTTATATTTTAACAGGACCCCTAACTAGTAACAGTACAGCAGTACTAGGGAGGTAGGGAAAAGGAAAGGTTTTTAAGGTTTTTCCCCTCAGCTCTGCCATTCACCTTTGGCACTCACTTTGGCCTTACTTAATCCCCTCTCTCCATTTTTTTCCATCCACTTTGATTTTATCCACGCTGCTTATGAGGTCTATGCCACCAGGACAGTCCCTCACTTAATGTTCATGCAATGCCTCACCCTACAAAAGGTCAGAGCCTCAGAAACCCCTATGATATAAAAATGCAACATTTAACCACAGAGAAAATCCGAGGTATTCACCACTGGTGGGGGGCGGGGAGGTGGTGAAATGGTCTCCGGTCAGTCAGAGACACTGATCAAATGACAATGTTCTGAAATTTCTTCAGAAAGGTGTTTTCTGCCAATGAAATCATAGATGGCCATATAGTACACTGAAAGGCATTAGTATGGGTGCCTGTGTAATCACAGTGAAAAAGTATGTGTGCATTTCAGTTGTTTCAAAGTGCTTTTCCTAGAGGAAGAAGCTTTTATGACTGAACTCTTTAATAAGGGCTCTTCCCCCCAGTCTCAAGAGGGACAGTGCAAGCTTTAAAGAAAGTACAGCAAGTGCTCTCACTACTGAAGCCACTAGGAGTATATTTTATAAAGCAATATTAAAGAAATACTGAAAGCAGAATAATTTAATCAGATTCATGAAATTAAATACCCCCAAGGCAGCAATGAAGATGCAGCTCAACAGGTACTGGCATTGCATTCCATAAGAAGAGGAAAATTCATCAGCTCCTTTTTTTTTATTTTCTTTTTTTTTTTCCTCTTTTCTCTTTATAGAAGTAAAGCTTGACACTAAATAAAACTAAAGCTAAATAACCCTAGGACTTGAGGATTAGTGCAAAGGCACCTTGGGCCTATATTCTGTTACATTCTGTCTCTTGTTTTGGAGCTGGAAAATAGTCACTGCTAGGGAGTTGGAGGGAATGCTGTCAAGTGTTTCTTTAAATGGCTTTTTTTTTTTTTTTTCCCTGATCACATGATCAGTAACTGGAAAAATATTTCATCTTTTCTTTCTTTACTTGCGTTATGTTGCCATGACTGCATTTTCTTCTGGTAAAGGACAGCACAGCAGATCTTTATCCCAACCTGGGGTCTCCTTATGCTGCAGACAAGCGTTAGCAATAGTTTAGGAAAATGATCTTGAAAAATTAGCACTGGCAGAACCCTCTAAGACTTGAAATGTAGTGTTCCCATGTGTCCTAATTTTCAAAAATCTCCTGCAAGTAAAGAGATTATAGTTTTTTTTTCTTTTATGCTGTTACTCATACACTCAGCTGATGGCTGATAGCTTTCTAAGAGTTGTTGCAGGAGCAGTATTTTTGTAATTATACAAGTGTAGGCAATGAAAGGGAGGACTAAACTGACTTTGATAGCAGCTTGTAATATCAACTAGGAGATCTTGGTGGAGAAAAAGGTACAAATCCTCAGAATCTACTGTGGTCTCACTGAAATACCAAGAAACAACTTGGAGTGTACATATCCTTCAAACATCTCTGGAGAAGTCAGCCCATTCTTATTTGTCAGACGCATAACTGAGGGATAAATTCAGCTCACTTAAACTGAACCAGCAAAAATCAGGCATCAAGTTTGCTCCAGGCATCTCCACTTGCTGTATCATCAACGGGGAGTCAGTCAGGTGCCCCATGCAGTGAATCATTCCGTGCTGCAAGAGGAGACATCCACTGGCTTACAAGGATGCCTGAGTCTCCCTACTGATGACAGAGAGAGCTATGAATAGTAAGCTAGACTGAGTACCTTCCCTTTTACTAGCACTACAACTAGCTGAGAAGATTCCCTTCCAGCTCTCTTCTCCAAAGTAACAGGAAAAAGTGGATAATAGAGAAAATGATGCCTTCAGTTCACAAGGCAGATGTGCTGTGCACTGGATCACCCTTCCATTTTATATGGCATCAAATCAACTCTGCAGTGAGGGAATGAAGTTGAAACACCAAATCTGTGTGCCTGAGGTCTGTATGAATGGCAGTTCATGAAGACTAAGATAATCTGGAGCAGCTGAGCAAGTACAGAGGCACTAAACACTTAGGCAGTTCATGATTCTGACAAGTGGCAACAATATCCCTGAGACAGATTTTTGAAGAGTATAAAGAGAAGAGCATTCCGTTTATGATGCATATTTAGCAGCTAAAATATAGCAGCAGCACTGTCCTCTTCTGCCTCATGGCTTATTTCTCCAACAAGGCCATCATAAATTCTGCCTTGAGCAAAGCAGAACTGATTGGACTCAATTTATTCTTCTTTAAAATACACACACAAACACATTCACTAGGGAAGGATATAGAAGTTCCAGGAAAGAGCCGTAACTCAATTGCCATTATAGAACAGAAAGATAATTAAGTAAATGTTGGCAGGGGATAGCATTGAATAACTTTAGCAGAATGAGTTCTTCCTTGCTTTGCCCTTTGCAGAAAGTATACTGCATTCTCCAGAGACCCCACCCTAAATTGCTTTGGATAGCTTCCTTTTCCCTGAAGGAAATCAGAGAGAACAGGGCTGGGAGGGAGCTCCAAAGGTCGGTTTCCCTCAATACAAAGCAGGATCAACTCAAGCTAAGCTGGTAAAGATGAATGTTTTCTTTGCTGAGGGGCAGGAGGTCAGCCTGTATCCTGTATATGTATGCAGTTAACCCTTTCCATATTGCTACCTGGAACTTAGGACGATCCAGGTAACATCTAAATCCCTTTGGTCTACAGTTTAGAGCAAAGAAAAGCATTTTAGAGAGAAATTAATAATAAGTGAGACATAAGAAGACACCCTGAAGTGTAACTGGGTTCTGTTTGTGCTTGAATATCAAGAGTATAAGGGATCCAGGAGCTGCAGTTACTAATTAGTTCCAAGGGCAGATAAATAGCAGCTCTGCTTTTTATTCATCCCATGTGGTGATCCACTAGGTTTGTAGACTTTGGCACATTTTATGTCTGAAATTTATCATGGGTTTATAGCCAGACAATAAGTTAACAGAAAAAGAAAAACAAAAGACCCATCATTGTAAATCTTATAAGACTGTACTTTTAAAACTAGTATATGAGAAAGAACATATGTGATAAGAAAAGAAAGAAAACAGAACAGCAAAATGTTAAATTAGCATGTCTAAGTTCATTCTTGTTGAGGCAGGTAGGTTTCAAGTCAGTCTCTTTAATGTCGTTAGGTTTTGGACAATGCGTGTCTCCTTTTTGACTTCATTGAAAGAAAGAATCTTGTGAAAAATGCTATGTGTATAAAACATATGCAGCCACCTCTAAAATCTAATTATTTTAAATCAAAATCTTTGAAATATTTTGTCTTACTCTCTATCATGGAAAGTTATTCGAGCTTTTTGGTAATGAATCTTTGTCTAAAACATATTTGGCAATCTTTGCATAATCATGTCACTATATGTCATAGACTACACCTTCAAGAATCACCACATGATGTGTGAAATGAAGCAAAAATAGCAGATATCCTTAGAGTGACTTTGGTAAAACAGTGCTAATTTCTCAACCTTCAGAAAGATCAATGTGATCTCAAAGTTTCAAACACATCAACAAAAATATCTTTGAGGGGGAAACAGAGATGTGTAAGTGGGCTGTTTTCATTTAATAGGAAAGTTAGCACAGAGAAATTTTGGGCTGTCACCAAAACTGAAATGTATGGTAAACTTGGGACGAGAAGAAATGTTTCATGATTGCACAATCACAGGCATTTCCAGCCTTACATGACATCTTAAGAGCTGCATTTTGTGTCTTAGGGTCTGTTACAAAAGCATCTGTTTAAAAAATGATACTTCCAACAATGGTGTCCTGTGCTCATTTGGGAAAGAGAAGATGATCAACAAGAAAAATGAATCTGGATCAGAAAATAAAAAAGCAGAAGTGTCATGCTTATCCAGGACACTAGATAAAACACAGACACAATAAGAAGAGTGTGTATTTAGCATATGATTAATCTCTGTCAATTGGAATTTTAACAGTGCAGTATTTAGTTTAATCTAATCATTCCAACTCCTTCCATGATCAAATAGAGATGCACACATCTCCAAAGAGATATGTCTTTTGTTCTTAGTCATAGTTTCATAATATGCATGACAAACTTTATTCTGTGATGATCCTTTTTCTCCGTTGTCTATAGAAAGGTTTAGATGACCAGATTAACCTTAGCACCTTACTTCCAGCCATCTAAAGTTTGTGTGTGTTGAATGTAACCCAGTAAGAGCTCTCATTTTAGCCTGAAAAGGGTAAGATAAAATGGTTGAAAAGCAAATGAAAAACCATATATGTTTTGTTTAAATATAATATTGGAGAAGAGAGATGACCTTAATATAGTTTATGATTTATATTTCAGTGCTACCAGGAAGCTTAAGCTGCCTAAAGACTCCACAATGTAAGCAGAGATGACGGATAGGAAAGGATGGAAAGTCACAGGAACTCTAGTACTGAGATTAAGTGACTACATGAAGGTCACAATAGAAGAACAATTTTTTCACCTGTGTATTATGAAGGTACAGATAGAGACAGTGTAACAATGGGCAGCTGAAGAGGAAAAGGAGAGTGTTGCACACAGCTTTATGTTTCCCTAAGAATTTGAATTTAACCACAGTTTCCATTAGGCAAGATACCTGAATTAGTTGTATTTGGCTCCTTCTGCAGCTATCTCACAAAATAATGGCACCTCTTGAGAATAAATCAAATTACCAAGCGACTGATTTGCAACCTGAGTGAAACCTAATACTGACTCCAATTACAAATACAGAGTAAGGTTTGATGAGAAGAAAGTGTCTATGAAGATTAGATTAATCGATAAACAAATGATCCAGTGGGAATCCATAATTTGTGAATCATTCTGTGGATTAACAGGGTTTGGGCACAAATCAGAGCTTTGCCACTGATTTCAACAGAACCCAGATTTAACTAATATTTGAGAGTCCCAGAGGAGGTGCTCTGGAGTTCACAGATAGGATTGCCACAGGTTGTCTGATCCTGGGACAGGTGTCCAAAGGATGAATAGGACATCTACAGGTGGTCTAGGTTTAAAATAATCCTCTAGGAGAATCTAGCAAATGACAGCTGTATCTGAGGCTCATCTGTCATAATTTCTTAGTAAAGAAGAAATGAGGGACAAGATCTGCCAAAAGTACATAAGATGGATCAGCCAAATTGTTTCTAAATGGTACCTTAGTCAGAAATCTCCACAGGGGGCCAGCAGCCAGCTGCGCTGCACTATAGACTAAATGTTACTGTTTTGGAAAAGAGTCAGTGGCAAGTGATTTGCATTTAACAATTTTTTTCTTTTGTTGTTCTTGTTGTTGGTTTTGTTGCTATTTTTGGCTAACACAGAAATGCATCAGCATGTGAAATTTACAGAGCAAGTGCCCAGTTGCTGATTTCCAGTACAATTTTTGTCTCCATGCATAGAGATTTTTGCTCCCAAAAGGCAGAGAGGAGGGGGAGAAAGGCAGGGTAGAAGTGGTGATAAGGAAACCAAAAACCCCAATCAGAGAGACTATCCAGAACCACAAATTGTTTCCATTTTCCAACTTTTTCTTTCCAATTCAAGAATACTCAAAAATCTGTGAATTAAGATTGCCTGTGCTTCTCTTGCCTTGGAAAGGAGGAGAGAAGATGGAACAAAACCTATGTTATAAGCCACTGAACTCATGATTATGAACAAGGGGCTGGGAGAAAATGAAACCCAGGGATTCATGGATCTCGTCAAGGTCTCGAGATGCTTTCAGCATATGTCTAGCATGCAGCAGGGTTTGGCAATTTTCCTGGTATCTAGGCTGCTTTTGGGAATGCTGCTCTCCAGAACATGTTTGTCCTGGAGGATGGTTTTCACTGATATGGTGTGATGAAATTCCTATCTAAACACTTGCAGGTGGATGTAGGGATGAATCTGGCCAGAAACCTGGTTGCTTGCCCAGAGAAGGACATCGCTAAGGGGCAGCAAAATGACTCTACTCCTCAGCCTGCCTGCTCTCATCTAGGCAAAATTTGGGTGTGCTTGAAAAATGTTACACTAATTCTGAATCCATCACTCTTTCAGGACTGGAAAGGCAAAGAGGAAGATCCAGTTTTATTGCTACCAGAAAGCTTAAGCTGCCTAAAGACTCCACAATGTAAGCAGAGATGATGGGTAGGAAAGGATGCAGCAAGGATCTGCCCCCAATTCTGTTCCTTCCCTCCTGTGACAGAAACAGCCTTGCCAAACCCAGCCTCTAATCCTTGGACTGGAAAACACTTCCAAGTGTTGTCTGTACAGATGTTTTTCACATATCCAGACACACATGGATTTATGTGTAAGTGCAATCACAAAACCATGTGGAATGGTTGCTATAAGGATAATTGTACAGGTAGTTATCTACACTAACATGCATCACATATATGGATGCATATGAATGTCTTAGAAAGACAAGCAAATACAACACAAGATTGAAAAAAGTTGAAGCCAGAAAAGGCCACAAGAATAATCCAAGCGTTTTTCTGCCTTGCATTAGCCAGTCATTATTATCTAAAGCAACCTCTGCTAGGCTGCACAAGTTGCTGAAATCATACAGTATGATGAGAAAAGAAACAAGAACAAACCATGAAATATTTAATATCTTCCAGCGGAACTGATGCAGTCTTTAAGCATTAACATTGTTCACTATGCCTCCTAACTCAAGTGGCTATAACTAGACCATGGGAGGAAAGAGGTGAACAGTTTTAACAGCCCTTTTGTACTGAAAAAGCCCCAATTGTACCAAAGTTTGGCAGTCTCCTTGAAGAAATGTGTGGATTGATCAATGAATGCAGAGAGGGGTGAGTTAGAGTTGTAGAAAACACTGTCCACAAGAAACAGTTGAAAGAATTGTTCCTGCTTAGAGTGCAGAAGAATGAATAAAGGTATGAAAATAGGATTAAAGCATGTCTCTGAGAAAAGCTTTAGCTGAGTTATGAGGAAGTTTCAGCTAAGGCATCAGATGATCTTGGCGAGGAAAAATTACATGCCTTAGTGTAAGATCATATCTTCATGAGATGTCACTTTCTCTCTGCTCTTTGTGGAACAAGTTTAGTTAACACCCCTAATTTTTGTGTGTGATGACAAGAACACTTTCCAGGCTTGGCAGCACTGCCTGAAATACAGGTGTTTAATGAATCAGTGCCATCAATGTTGGGCTACTTTCTTTTTGGTACCTTTTCCCTGAGTGTGTGCCACTTGCCACAGTTAGGCGTTCTGCTAGTCTGTGAATCTCTAATTGGACTCAACAGGATTGTACACTTGTTCTTACATAAAAAGCCCAACCAGAATACCACTGAATTTATTTTGGACTGATGGGTAGAGCATGGACACGGATCTGTATTCTATTTGTGATCTTTGCCCCACAGATAGGGTATAAGGATGGAACTCATATCCATGAATCCAGACTACATTTTAAATACCCTGAAAATAACAAGAATTCCTCTCTTTTACCAAATTCATGAAAAGCTTGACATCTTGAATAAAATAATGGTTGCCCAGTTTGACATGTATTCATTTCCTAGCTTTTAAAACATTCCTACAATCATCCATAGGTTTTCATACCTTACAGAGGAAATTATGCTGGAAGAACTTGGTTGCCTTTTACATTGGTTTGTTTGAGTTTGTTTCCTTTGTTTTGTTTTTTTTTTTTTTCTGTTAAAGTTCTAAACTCCAACCTTTCCTCAATGATTTTTTTTTTGTTACTTCTTTTTCCTTGCTGTAGGAGAAACACATTTACAAGTAATTAATACTGATTAAAGCCCTAGCAATGTGCAGGCTTCCATGACCTGCCTGAAACACACTGCTTGTGCGCATGAAAAGGATGCATGTACAGTGATTACCAGATCTGCTGTTCAAGTAGACCTTGTCTTTCTGGGTCTGCTGATCCTAGGTCAGGGTAGTTTGTTTGTAAGTGCACTTGAGGAGGAATCAGAAGAGTATGGCATTCACTGTAGCAGAAGAATCAACTTAAAATTCAAACACCTCAGTCTTGGCTGACTAAAGACTTTTCACCCCTGAGCACTTTCTTGACCACCCAGCCACATCTCCAAGGTGGGTACCTCAAAGGCTGGCAGGAGCTACCAGACACTCAGAGCAGATTTGGTAAATGAGATCCAGTGCTCAGACTGCAGGTGAGCTAATTCAGTGCCATTAGCTGCAGCCAGGACTCCATTTCCTCATTAGAAGAGAGATAAATTATGCAAAGTGTACTCTCAGTACAAGCAGCAAGAGCCAGCAAAGCCACAGAAAAGAGAGGGATGGAAGGAAAAATGATCTGCAAAGCAGGGCAGAGCAAATGCAACACTGCCCTGGAAATGCTGGGAGGAAACCCTCTTCTTGGGTCAACCCCTGGATGGAAGCAAAAGGCCTCACCTTCTTTAACCTCCTGCCAGCTGCAGTGACAGTCAAGCTGGAGCAAGGGCTCTCCCCTCCTGTGTTTGCCCATGCTCCAAAGATCCCTTGCTCATGACTCCTATTGTACCTTAACTTTTCATATGAAATTGGTTTACATAAAACTCCAGAGCCCAAGAAGGAAAATACTTATCTCTTATACCCCAAGCAGACCCTCCACAAGGGATCATCTTCCCTGACAACACTTTGCAAAGCCTGAATTTTTTTCCTGATGGCTGTCGCCTTGAAGCATGGCATCAGTGAAAGCTCTTCTCTGGTACTGTGCTTATTTTACTTCCAAAAAAAAACAGAAAAAAGAAAAAAAGAAAAAAAAAAACACACCAGGTAAGTGACTCTGTGAAATATCCTACAACCACCTAAGCAAGATAAAATATCCCAGGTATAGGCAGGAAAAAATAGTTGACATTAGCTGAGATACTAGACCCCACTCAATCCTAGTCCCTGCAGGACTGTCAACATGGTGACCAACCATTCTGGCATCCTTCTGTGAGAGGGAAATCCTGCCAGGAGTTGGGCTGGACTCACATTAATTTTCTCCTGGCCAACAAAGACTGACCAGATTGCAAAGACTGTGAACTCATGACCTTGATTTGTTTCCCCTCCAACAGCTTCCTGGAACGTTTGGTTTCTCAGCCTCCTCTCTGCCTCCTCCTCTTTGCCCAGGGGCCATCATGGGGGCAGAGGCAGCCCTGACAGTGAAGCCTGGCTGGAGTCCATCCCTCAGCCCCTCAGCACAGGAAGGACTGGGCTGAAAGGATGGCATAACAAAGACAGACTACATTTAGCTGGATACTTTCCCTCAATCACTGCATTAGCTTTTCCTGATCCTATAGTTAAAAACAGCTATTTATTCTGTCACTACACGCTGGCAAAGATATATTGCACCAAGTCAGTGCCTACAATTATTATAGTACAGAAAACCTTTGCTGTAGCACGTTTAGTGCTGCTATTTATCAGGCACAGCTATTACATCCTGGCTCCCAACAAGGCTATACAATTCTGGCACCCACAAAGACAGCAGGTGCTTTGAATTAAACTAGGGTCCAAAGACGTTCCCTTCACCTTCCTCTGGCTTTCCTTAATAGCGTAGCAAGGATTGGGGGGCTATCAGGAAGGAAAAGGGTGGCAAGAAAGCACTTTGCTTATCTGACACTATGTCTTAGTGTCACAAAATACCATGTGTAGTGTGGAAAACATTGCTGTTTCATGAGGGAGGTGACAGGATCTCTAGAAATCAAAATAAATTAGGATCCAAGTAGGTTATACAGTTCTTCAAGGTGCCAGAACCACAGTATTTAATTATAGTGGATATTTCTTTGTGAAATGCTTATCCAATACTAACTGATAACCAAAAATATTGCCCATCATGGCCCACCTTTCTATACAGCCATCAGAAAGCATACTGATACCACTGCTACTGATACCTCTACTGCTCCATTCATACACAGTCTCAGGGCTCTGGGTATATTTTTCATATCTTTGCTATATCATCAAAACTTTGTTCTATTATTACCAGCAAAACTATCCTGCCAATGGTCTGCACTTAAGATTAATTTGAATTCATATCTTCCAACAGAATGGTATTTAAAAAGACGTTTCATATAGAATCCCTCCAATATTCTAACTTGTTGTTAGCAAACTGAAAATTTGACTCACAAAGTACACAGATTTATTGCAATGATTAAAAAAAATAGACAATGAAATGCTAGAGAATAACTGACTGATCAGCAAAAAAAGGATTTTTTTTTGGATAACTTCCTGAAAGCCTGCTAATCCAGACTCCACTCTCTCCCACTGTCAATAATTTTCAAAAGAAATTCAAGCCTGAATCTAAGAGACTTCCCTGATGATTTCTCTCGGAAGAAAAAAAAAGCTTTTTTTTAAAAAAAAAACCCAAGATTTTTTAGTAGAAAAAGGTGGTCTAAATTGCTTTGATCGGTCATTTCCAAGATGTTTCCAGCCCAGTTGCCAGCAGCTACGTGGAGTGATGTGGGTGTGTCTCGGCGGAGCTGCAGAGAGCACCCTCGCTGGCTATCGCACACGTTCAACGCGCCAAAAGGCACGTGGTCTCTGTCAAGTCTAAACGTAGGGGCAGAACCAAAGCTGCAGAACTTCTAAGTTCTATAATAAGGCCCAAAGGCAGAGAGGCCTATATAGGAATTGCTGCATAGGGATCAACACTCAGCCAAGTATGCAAGAGTGAGTAATAATGCAGAATATTTTGGGTCACTGCTGTCAAGGATATTTTCCTTAAGAAGTTTTTGGGCTACTTTGAGATACACAGATTTAGCTTTATTCCCACCAGCTCCCAACCAAAGGCATCTGTTTGAATCTGCTTATGAAAGTCTTAATCTTCCAGGCCTCCTGTTGTCAGGAAGCACATTGTCATCATGTTATGGAGTTCTATTGACCATAGCTGCCTGATTACTTTGAATTTGCAATATGGGTAGAGGTGGTTCATGGGATTTGGTGTGATTTATTTGTTTGGGTTTAATGTTCCAAGACAACAGGCTCATTTTTTTTTAGAAGGAATAAGCACAATAATCAGATGGTGTGTGAGAGGATCAAAGAGAAAAGGAAATTAAAATATTCTCAATAATAACAGTAATATTAATCACTAATGCAAGAGGAACATTTTGCTTCTGGCCACTGTTGCCAATGTACAGGACATCCACACTGAGTGGATCTATTGACCTGATATTCCTGCTTACTGTGCAACTGGTACTAATGTTAGCAGGACTATATTTAAGAGACAGCAGCCCTTAAGAGGCATCTGCTGATGGAGCTGCAGACACCACCAAAGATTCATGCTACTAACTAGAAGAGGGACTCAGACAGTGGAAATAATTTGCTTAAAAGCATGTTGATTTGGACATCACTAATCTCAGCATTGATCTCTGCCGGCATTAACTTTGCTGTTAATGCAAATAACTGAACATAAGGATGCCATTAATTGTATTGATATAATGGAAGGCATTGCCCTTGACTTCAAGGCCCCCTCTTTGATTTAGTGCTTGCCAACGACTCAAGATTTTTGTCTCCTCTCCCCTTTTCTGCTTGTCCAAAATGATGTTTCATTCCTTTTTATGTCCCTGTTATGCTTGGAACATCCTGTCTCCACGTTCCGCTCCTTCAAATGCTCCTTTCTTCCTGAAGGTCCTGCGTTCACCTTCCCTCCTTTCCCCAAGTGTAGCCTCACAGCTATAACAGGAAGAAAGCAAGAGTGCATATATATCCAGAACACAATGGCAGCAACACACATGAAGAATTCAGGTTGTACTGCCAGCATGGCAAATTCCCTCTGTGATTTCCTGGACCAAGAGGATTGTGAATGCCAGAAGTAAAGGCTTAATGAGGAAAAGGCAACAAATGTGACTTATCCATAGGGCTTTAGTGAGGACGTTAAATTAAAACAGTGCATTTTTCAACTGCCCATTTTATAAACTGGATACTGATAAAATGTGAAGGCATTGGAAGAGTTAAAAAAAGAAGAAAAAGGGGCTTTAATTTTTTTTTTTTAGAAAAGGATTTAAGGACGTTGTATATGTAGCTTCTCCAAAGGAAAGTCAGGAAAATTGGTTGCCCTTTATTATTACTTATCAGAAGAAAAAATATCTGATGGCAGAGGGCATTTTAGTTTAGGATGTGAAGACATCACAGCATATCACATTAGACAAACTAAGTCTAAAATTACAGCATGGTTTCTTTTGATTAAGTCAACTCTCTGAGTCTTAAAATCTTTAAATCAACTTTAATTTTCTACAAGGCATGTTCAAGATATGAAGAAAAAGAAATTATACACTGGGAAGAAAATTCTTGTTTTCCCAACAGAAATGTTAATTTAAACCAGAAACTTAACAAATACATATGAGAATCACTTTCTCTGACCCAAAGACTTAGCAGTGCCAAAAGGGAAGACACAGGAAGAGAAATACTATTGCAGATCTATCATGGGCAACCACAATTTTCATTGAAGAATAGAACAAGCATCAATTAACTTTGCATTTTTCTCAGCCATTATTAATTGTTTGATTTCCCGAGGGCACTATCATGGTAGAAACTGGTATTGAGTCGATCTGAAGAAGTAAGGGTATGGGGAAGATGTCATATGTGTAAGTGGCTTCCTGGATCAGGGGGCCTTCAGGCTGTATTTTTCAACCAATCACCACAGCTTCATTTAAAACAGGGTTGCTGACTGTTTGAAATGCTGTCAACTTTGTGATAATCAGAGGCATAGCCTCTGGAAACTAGCACATTGTGGGACTGTAAAAGGAAGCCCCTGCAGGGGAAAGTAGGAATAGTGTACGTAGCAGCATTAAATTGGCATCTATTTGTCAAAAACATCCTTTGCCACCTCATTTCTCCAGCAAAAATATTCCACTGAAAAAAAAAAAAACCAAACAAAAACAAAAACAAAAAAAAAACCAAAAAAAAACCCACCAAAAAACACAAACACAAAAAACCCCACAAAACCCCCCCAAAAAACAACAACCCACACTCATCCTGCAGTTCCTGAATTAACATCTGAATTGTAATCAACAACTTAGGAGTCAAGGAACCTTTGAAGAGATGAGAAATCAAATGTTGTTTTTCAAGCTGAACATGAAAACACTGTGATGGTGGTGGGATTATTTTGGAAATATAAAACCAATAGAAACCTTGGAGGGACTTGATCTATTCCAAATCCAAATCCCTTTTGGTCCCTTAATCCACAAAGCTTACTAGAGAAGTATGCTAGTGCTAAATAGTTGTGTTTAAGATTTGCAGCTGGATTTTCATGAACAGTTGTCTGTCATTATACATCTGTATATTCATCTTTAATAATTGCATTGCACTTGAAAAGGGTTTTCCTCTGCAAATCAGTTGTAAAAATGTTAATTTTGAATAACATTTCTGTAAATGGGACATAGTTATTAGCTCTCTTACAAATTGGAAAACTAAGGGACAGAGGGTTAATTGAGCCTAGTTTTAAAAAAATCTAAATTATTTTAATCAAAAGAGCACATGAAAATGCAGACTTGAACAAAAGACCACTTATAATCACAACCATAAAGAAAACAAAAAAAAGAGAATTGCTGTCTCAAGTGTCTTTCACCCTAATTACAAGACAATAATAATGTGGACAGGTGGATTATCACAAAAATACCATTAATAAAGGTAGCTTTGTCCTTTCCCTTTCTTTTGACTGTATGGCATCCATATGGATCTTAATGTCTCCTGATTTGATGAAAGGAACAGGAATTTCCTGGTAAACTGAGGAAATGATTTGGTCCCCTCAATTTAGCCTTGATTTATATCCATGTGGCTCATGCCATAGGTCCCATTTACCCTAAATTGTCATTCTGTGGTGTAGGCTATGAGGAATATAGTCTGGAATGCTCCTGCCCAGTAAAGCAGCAGGATATTTGTAACATCTGCCTTTTCATTATCACATGGAATATAACAGGATCTGTCTGTCCTGTAAACTACGAAGCAAGTCAAGCCATTCAGAAGGGCCAAATTTTGTGCTGCTTCACTCTACCTCCACTTCAGCTCACTTCATGCTGCTTTAGCTCCACTTCAGCAAGACCTGGGGACCCCAAACATGCCACAGATCAGTCAAATTTCAGTGGTTGCACAGTTCCTGAGGAGGAGGAACAGATGGACAGGAACACAAAGAGGACGATTGCATAAATTCTGTTTCTTAAGAAACTAGACTAAAATTAGGTGTTTTAAAATCCAGATCGAGGGTTAATTTTGTTTGGAAGTAGGTGCCTGAATACTAGCACATATGGTTAGAACAGTAGCTGTTTCTGTTGGTGTTGTCAAAAGCATGTTCTGATATACCAGATCCAGTTCTGGTATAGTATTAGGGACTGTTATGACATGAGATATGCTTTATGGCCATTTCCACTTCAGCCATGCAACCTCCTAACAGTAACTTCTGGTTTCAGTCAATTACTTTATAATTATGTTTTAAAATGTCATGTCTGATTTGAGCCAAACACTTGGCTTTTAGCCTCCCCAAGAAAAAATGAAGACAGTGATATGAAATTGCAACATTAAAAGCAGAACCTGTGCCATCTATAGATGTATTCACAATCCAGGGCTATATTTCTATACATAACTTGGGGCATGGTTCCACAACAGATATCCCTATACTGTAGAGTTCCCATAAATGTCTCAATTTAAATGCTTGAGAAACTATCCATTGGCAAAATAAGCACCAAAACAAGCAGAAAAAAAAAAAACCAACCTAGAATTCCACACTGCTAAACCCCGCAATCTTAAGTAGGAACATCCCTGGAAGTGGAGTTAATATAAAGTTTATCCAAACAAGAATTTTTGTTTGTAGAGATGAGAAGGGCAATAACCCCTTGCAGAAAAATGGTGAGGACAGGTGATGCTAAACTAGAAGATTAGTTATATTTGGTGGTTATGAATATAACATCTTTCTGAAAGTCCAGAAAACAGTTATCTCTTCTGACACACATTCCAGCTCTCAAAATGCCAGAGACACTAATTAATTTCTTTTTCTCACCTATCCAGATGAAAGGTTTTGTTCTGAGATGAATTTGCACGGAATTTTGGAGAGGATGAACTTCTGTAGCACTCTCTTGGAATATGCACATCATGCTACAGGTTCAGAAGCTGCTGCAAATCCCAATACGGCTGCCACCTTACGGGGCTCCCACAAATCTTCCTCCCATCAATTCCCCCAACATCCCCTTACTACCTGTCCTGGTATGAATCATCTTTCACAGCAGGAAAAGAAGCTGAAATTCCCTGGCATTACCTAGATGAGCAGCCTTAAGGACTGGAGTTGTAGCTCTGAAAGTAGCTATCCTTTCACAAGGCCAAAGCTCCCCTTGCTGGGTAATCTATTAGAACTGCCATTAACTCTGCATTCATGGCACTCACATGCAGCCCAAATCTCCACTCTGTCTTTGAAAAAATCTACCCCCAGTGTTATTCAAACGTGGTTGTTTGTCTCCTTGTGAACTTATAATGATAATAATGATAATAATGATAGTAATAATGACTGACACTTATATAGTACCTTTCATCCAGAAGGATCCCAAAGTGCTTTGCAAACTGATTTGCAAACAACTTCATACCCATATTAAACACTCCATCCCTGTGTTAATGCAATGTTCATGTTGCAAATGTGAAGTGGCAAAAAATGGGAAGTGCAAAGATTGCAGCTTCAGGAGCAACATCCATACATGAGGTACCTTGCCTATGAGGATCTATCATTTACAACATCACCTGGAAAATGCTGCACAGCAAATAATGCTTCCCAAACTGAAGTAAAGGTGATCAAATCCTTGTGCATCTGGCCATGAAGGTAATTGGGTGGAAATTTTGCTCAGTCCCCTTCCTCAGGTGCTGATATGGAAAGCTGAGTTCTCTAATTTTCTATTTTTATTTGCTGCAATTGAGAGGGCAACATTAGATGTAGATGCCCAACAGTTAGAAGTAATGTGGCTAATGATGCTGCAATTGGAAAAGGGAGGGAATAGAAAGAATCCTGCTGACTTCAGTGAATGCTGGATCAAGCATTTTTTGACATATCTGAACAGTAGCAAAATTCCACTCTCCTACCTTTTTTGTACTTATTATTGCTATTATGGATCACTTTGTGTTTTTGCAAAGGGGGAAAACATTCTTTTCTTTTTTTGTACCTTTTTTCTTTGAAACTGTGGGTAATGTCTGTTGGAACCAGATCTTACATGACAAGTTTCAGCTGCAAGGGATTTTGCATCAATTTGGGCTGTGTTCCTCTGTTGATAGAACAGATCAGCCCAATGTTAATGGTGCAAATGGTGCTGTTTTCAATGCACAATTAACCAAGTCAACACCGTGATGAATAAAAATGAAAGCTGGCATCAGGGAAGACCCCATAGAAGTTGAAATCAGTTGTTCAGGTGCCTATGACTCTGAAAACATCCTTATCTTTCAACAGACACTTTTTGTCCTCCATGTAAGGTCAAATTACCTGCATCAAACGACTGAAATAGAAGACTTTGAAGGAGAGGAATCTCTGTTTGTGAGTGAATGGATTAACAAAATCAACAGCTCTAACCTTTTTGACTCCAACCACCTGTGAGTTGCTTTTTTGGACCATCTGGACAGATAGGCTTTTTTTATTTTCCTTTTTTTCCTCTATTGGAGGATGACCTGCTTAAGAGGGTAAAAGTGCACACCCAAACACAAAAGAATATGACTGTATGCACAGGGCAAACACCCACCAACTCATTGCTACAACTTGTTATGAACAAATCTTAAAACTAAATCATCTCTTAGGGCAGTCATTCCTTACATACTGGAAAGTAGATTCTGACCATGCAGATCATTTAGTGATTCTGGCAGGAGTTTGGCATTAATCTGGACTTGTCTGTCTGAGCTTCTGGCATAACTTTTATTGCAGGATAAATCTCTCAGCAGAGTGGAAATATAAGTACAAATTTATCTATCAAGTTCCTTAAGGCTTTTTTCCCTCTGTTTTGAGAGGATATTTCCTGCCAGCTCTGTTTATCTTCACACTGAGATGGCACCCAGAGAAAAAAAGGAAAAGGAAAAAAAAAAAAAAAAGCACCAGCATTATATAGAATATAAATTATTTACTTTGGGAAGAACTTCAACCTGTGTTTGCCTCAACGTCCATATCAGCCCAGAAGTGTTCAAATTCCTTCCCCTGTAGCTGTTGCTGTCAAGGCAGGTGGCAGACTGGCTTCCCAAATATATTGAAGTTACCCTGGGGGTGAATTGAGCTCATGATTTCTGCACCATGATGGCTTTCATTCCACCTCAAGTGAGAATCTGTGGTGGCTCGCTTTGCTCAGCTCTGGGAAAATAATAGTTAATAGTGTCATTTTGGAATTTCTTATTAACAGGCCAGCAAAATTGCAAGGTTGACAGCACTATTAAATATGACAAAGTCTTCTTCAAAACACTGACTGTTTGACTGGTTGGAGAAAAAAAAAAAGTCATGGCATGATTTATATCCAGGTGTACGAGTCACAGACAATCCTCTACATCTTGTGTCCACAGAATGATCGCTCATTTATAGTCAGCAGTGTCCTCCCAAAGCTCATCACAGATGGCTCATCTTGACTCTGAAACTTGTCTGTGTGTCACCCTGCTTGTTTCCAGCACAAACCAACCCCTTATGGCCCTGAACCCTTTTGGAGGGTTTCCTCCAAAATCAAAGTGTTTGTAATTGATCCTTACAGCAGACAGCTGTTTGTTCTGGGTGAAAATGTCATACCTGCAGTGGATGACTTCACTCTTTGGGGTGAAGATTTCACAGCTGGATTGATAAGGTGGGAGGATATCTCAAACCAGAAGGCCACTTTCAATTGGAATTAAAGAATTTATTAAAAAAGATTTTATGTATATACCTGGGAGTTTGTGAGGCAAAGAAAAATTCATTAAGATTAGATTAGATGAAATTAGATTAAAGAAGCACAGACATAGAAGACCAGATCAACAGTCAGTCTTAGTTCAATAGCCTGTCTCAGACAGTGGTCAATACCATCTGCTTCCATGCAACAGGCAGGGCACCCTTCAGTGGGCAGCTATGGGGATAACATACTCATAAGGACAATGTCTTCCTAAACCCCATTAATTAGAAGTTGGTTTAGGCACTGAAGCAAGAAAGCTTTTATCCACTCTGAAGCTCTGGGATTTTTTTTTTTTTTTGTAATCCTCACAGTACTAAATCTGGATGTTCTTGCTACCTAATAGAAGTCTAATCCCATTCTCCCCCTTCCCCTCCTCTTTCTACACTGCCAAAATTTTGGTCTCAAATAGTAGTTTGTGTGTTAAAGAGTATTTTTCTCTTTAACTGAATTGAAGATTTTGCTTGAACAGGACAGAAAAACTTGTCTAATAGCTCATAGCAGCTCCCCCTATCTTAGACCAAACAAGGAAGAAGAATAACTTCAGAAGATTTACTGAAAACAGAGATGGCCAATTTTTTTGTTATCTGGCTGTGATCATTAAAGCAGCCTGAAAAATGCCCTTCTATGTATTTTCACTTCCCACACTTAGCACCCATTTCCTTTATGAAACAAGTCTAGTAACTAAACCAGCTTGGAAGGGATCCAGAGGACATGTTTAGCATTCTGTATTTCAGACATCTTAAGTGCATGCTTCTTGGCTGGTCCACTGTCTTTACACCCCATTTGAATAATACAAGGTATTATTGAGAGGAAAAAGAGGTGTTATCCAAGAGAAAAAGGAGATACATCAGCTCTGATTCATTCCAAATGCCAGTCCACTCTCTCATTTTACTGGATGAGTTGCATAAGGTCAGGAATACAACCACAGGACTCAAACAGAGAGAATATTTGTAGAATTTCTCTACATGAAGCTTCAAAAAAGTTTAAAAAACAACAAAATATTTTTTAGACAATATCATATAATTGCCAGACTGTTGAGGTTTGGTTATTTTGGCCAATGTTTCCTGTCTGCATTTCACAGAACCTTGAAGTATTTGTGGAGCTTTTAGTATTGGTCTGGGGATTCCTAAAGAAATAGTGTGAGGTAATGTTCTTTGAGGCAACATTTTTTTGGTTGGTTCACTGTGTTATAGTGGTATGTCCTTTATCTTATGCAACTGTTAATTTGGCCACCTGTAAAATCTCACAAACAATAATTTTCCTCCTAAGGAAAAGAGTTCTGGGTTTTTTGCCTTGCAGAGTTTTTACAGAAGAGCCCAAATATTTTGGTAAAGGTTTGTTCCAGTGAGCTAAAGGGTAGCTGCCAGAGGTCTACTTTCTCCTGTCTGAGTAGTGATCCCCAGGTGGACTTAATATCTGGCAATGAATTGCCCCTTTTAAAGCAGAAGAGACAAGCAATGCAACTTAAAGATTTAAGTCTTCAGAGATAAAAAAGAATATGAGCAATTTGAACTTCTACCTGGTTGCTCTGGCATTTTTTAATAAAATATTACAACTTTCAAATTAAATACCTTTTAAAAAATGTACTTGTGCATTACATGTTTGTTTGGTTTTGTTTGTCTGTTTGATTTTGGGTTTTGTTGGTTTAGTTTTGTTTTTTTTTTTAATAGTGAAAGGGGAACATATTTTGAGCAGAAGCAGTTTTGGTATTTGACTGCTGTGCTCTAGCTTTGAGAGGCAGGACTTCCCATCCTGCCATTTAATCATTTGGAGGTAGACAGGATTTAACAGTTCAGATCCAGAGTAGTATAGAGGTCCTGGGAGACACCTGAAAATCTATACCCAGGAAGCATCTGAAGAAAATGTCTCTGCTTATCTATGGTTGCATGTATATGTGGGGTTTTGTTTTATTTTATAACAAGATATATTGGCTAACTGGGAGCATTTTATTAGAGAGAAAAGTCTGGGTAAAGCGAGCAAACTATTCACTGCCAAAATTTACCCAGAAGTACCTGTGTAATTGAATTTGGCCAGCTCTAGCAAGATATTTGATTTTCTATAATTGGATTGGCTAATGGGGGGAAGAGGGTGGGGAGAGGGAGGAACTGGAAAGTTATCTATCTCCCTTGACAAAATGATCCAGTGAGTTGCAAAATTTCTCTGCCCTCAGGGAAAGAAGGGCCAGATAAAAACAAGAAAACAAAGCAAGTGATAGACTGAAGCAAGAGGTAGAGCTGGAAAACAGGTCCATGGCTCTGCTACAGACTCCTGAGATGCTTGTGGGCAAGTCATTTAATCTTCCAGTGCTTAAATTCTCCACTCTGTGCCTGTCTTATTTCATATTTTGAGTTCTTTGGATTGCAAGTGCCTCATGTGCTACATCACATAGCAAAAGCTGTCACTGAATAATCAAAAGACAGTAAGTGAATGCGGATGTACAAAAGTTTTTGAAGGGCTATCACATCTCCAGCATACATCTGTTTCTACCACATCATGGCAGACACATTGGATTAGAGGATTTGGGCGATTTATTCTGGGCACTAAGCAATCCTGGACATACCAGGAGTGTGCAGCTCTGCTCTGTGGGTGTGTATCTGGCTTGAAGTGTCCTGAGGTTTCCTTTCAGCTCATTTCCTGTGGTGACGGATACCATGCTTCCATCACAGGACAGTTCTGATGGTAAATATTTTTGAGGAATAATTCTACTGGATCATACAATAGGTCCATCCAGCTGAAGTTCCTCTCATCAGAGATGGAGCATAGGGCAAAATTAAGTAAGAAAGATTATATTTATCCTAAATAATCTCCTAAACTCCAATCATTTTCAGTTCAGAGTGTTCTTGAGATGCAGCCTGGGTACAGTCAGCAGCCTTCACTGCATTCCTACATTCAACCTGCTTGCTGGACCCATGATAAACAGGGAAAGCAAGGCAACCTCAGCTTATCACACAGCCATGTGACTGCCAAAAATGAGACTTTTAATAATGTGGAGACCAAACTTGTCACCACAGCAAGACCAGATGGCATGGGAGCAAAATTTAGCCAAGAGTATAAAGACAGACGTTTTACCTAAACCCTCCCCACCTGCTTATACAAGTAATACTTTTATACTGAGTATATTAAGTTTGGCAGTATTGTGGCACTTTTGGATAACAATATCTAGAAATATTCTATTGCTATCCTTATTCTTCATTAAAAATGCAACATTTTCATTTTAAGGGATTTTAAAATGTCTAATCAATCTTCTTTAAAACATCAGATAGATTTAAAGCCAAGACAGAATAAAATTTTTGGTTCTTGGACACAGCTGTAGATTGAAATGATTGCTGGAGTCCTTTTTAGTAAGTAGAGCTAGTTTTCCTAAAAAAATTAATATGATCAAGTTGTGTGTGTGTTAGCCTATGACTCTTTCCTGATTACATTATTGCATGATTCAGCTGAACAGAATAAATTCTATTTATTTTGCAGATAGATGAGCTATTACATTGAGGATTGTAAAACTTTTTGAAATTAAAATAGATGGAGGAGGAAGAAAGAAGAACACATACCTAAATCTTTCCTTAAGATTTAATGACAGTCTTCTTCTAAGAACAACCTGTTGGGAGGACTGGTTTTATAGCCTTACAAAACTGCATCCTGAGTTACCCTTCATATACCAAGGCTTGCCTGCCTGCACTTTGTAGGAAATTGTACCCTCCAGTATCAATATACATGAAGTCAACTTACTTAATCAGCTTAAAAACCTTTTGAAAATGTATTTTTGTGGGTGTCTCACTAGCTGAATCCTTTATTTATGGCCTTGTACTGGGATGGTCATTTGAATTTTTGTTGTGAGTCTGTATTTTATTATGCATTTTATTTGTTTTTTATTGAAAGCTTTCTGAAGCTAAGAAAGGTCCTGGGCAAGTGATTGAATAAAAGCAAACTCATTTCAAAATCCCTCCCTGATTTTTCATCCTTTTCCCACTGCAGATATGTGCACACCTAGATTTCTGCCCTCTATTTCATAGCATACACGACTACTTTATTTTCATCTTCTGTGAAAACCTATCAATTTCTGTTATTTCTAAGAACAACAAGTCGTCACAATGCTAATAGATGTGGTAGGAACTGTAGCAAGTTTATTTATTTTTTACTGAACCTGAAGAAACATAGGAGCTGCCTTATTCTCCTGAAAGTTTAGGACTGTTTTTCCCATGAGGTTTCTCTCTGAAAACAAATTAATAAAAATAAAATAAACATAAATAATTATGAGAAACTTTCCAATTAGAGAGAAGATATAATTATTATATTATAATATCTTATAATAATCAATATGGTAATCATAATATTATTATAATATCATTATAATATTATTATAATATTGAGATCATGCTTTCTCCCTTTTTTTGGAAAATGAATCATTATTAAAATTACCAAAATTTTATGTGAGAAAAAAACCATTTTTCTTGAAAAGAGAGTGGAAGAACAGTATATTCTGTTTTCTGATTTGCTTTGCATTTTCTTCTGCTGTTCCCCATATACTGGCAATTTTTCAAAATGGGCTATTCCACAGATAGATGAAGTTACAGTGTCCAAGTCCATAAAGATACTTCCCACTCAGACTTCTGGCCTGCTCTCACTTTACTTTGGAAACTGATGAAAGGTAAAATCTTAAAGGAAGCCAGTGATATGTTCCAAAGCTTTTTACTACTGGCTGACCAAGCTATAGAAGTAAAATGCTGTCCTGGGTTCCAAAATGCCATCAGTTTTGAACAGATCATCTGCTGATAGAGTTACACACAAATACAGGCGGAAAAATGAAAGACATAGATGCCAAGGAGAATTTTCGTAAATGAAAAGTATATTAGGTTGCAACCACCCTGGGAAATAAAGAAATCCCTTTTATTTAGGATCTTGAATACTCACTCAGACAGATGTAGGGGAAATACATAACAGGAAACAATTGGCAAAATTGCATCCTACATCACCTGATCCATTCTCCCAGCTCTTATTTTACAGGAGTGTTGAGATTGTAGGTATCTTCTGAATATAGCTGTCCGCAGCCATATTATTGGATATTTACTCACTATATGCCTCACCACACAATTCCCCTTTTATTCCAAAGCATCCCACTTAGAGAGCCCTTTACTTTTATATTTTCCTTAAAAGACTACGTCAATATCCTTTACCATAGTAATCTATATATCCAGCTTATAAAAAGCTAACTTTATAGGAACACCTTTTGCAGAGCCTCATGATGAAGAGTGGAACAGGTGATTAACTGCATTAACCAAACACCTTTGACCAGGTCACCTGCACTCTGTGCACTTATTTATCACCTCTGTGTCAGACAAACATGCCTAAGGTTTCGAGAAAGCAGTAGAAATGCTGACAGATCTATCCCCAAAGTGCTCAAATACCAGCATTTTCTTCAGCACTTGCAACTAAGAATCACTCATATACTGGAAACAGGCAGATGAACTCTTATGTACTTTGACATCACATGGTCCAGCTGGACAGATCAATATATAGTTCATGTTTTCTTTTTTTGTTACTATTTTTTTAACATGGGGGAAAAATCTATGGTTTAAAGACTGAACACCTGTAAAGTTGTGATGCACACTTTGTACAAAAATAAATGTTTCAATATGACTGAGCTAAAAGGCTCGTAAGAACATATTTCTTCTAAGCCTTTTGCATAACACTTAGGTCAGGAGGAGCTTTTCATCATGCTACTACTTAAAGCCATGAATAAGATAGCTGCAGATTAAATATGCTTTGGAGAAAGCATCCTTGAACTGGCAGGGGGTGGGGACTTGAATGCTAAAAGGATGATCATGCTGTCACCACACAATCTGATTGATATCCTTACAAGATGAGGGCAAGCTCAAAGAAAACATCTCCATCCCAACTTGGTAAAGCAGAAGCCAGGGTAGTATCTAGAATATGTCTCCATGTTTGGGCTTTTTTTTTTTTCCACATATGGATGCAACTGCACCCTCACTAATTTCCAGGCATGTGGGAATCTTTGAAATCATGGATATAAGTGATCTGAGATGAATGCTGCTCAGGAGTAGGAGATAATATTTTGGGTTTGGTACCTCAAGAACATTTTTCCTCCAGCAGGATAGAGTGAGTTTAGGTTTATCCAGCCAGATGTGGTCATTGAACACAGATTACTTCATCTGAGTGAGTCACATTTGATATTCTCTACAATCAACAAAGAGAAATGTGTGCTTTTGGGACACAATTCATTTGACTGATTTTAGATTTCAACATTAGGATGAGAGGAATCACATCATAAAAGAGTGTATTTCTCTCTACTGACCACAACATAAGACCATGCTGATTAGCTCATGAATAGGTAAAAAAAAAAATCTCTGTAGCTAGAGATGATGCGTAGAATGAGTGTATAGACAGACTGTAATGGCTGTTCAAGTAAGAAAAGGTGGGACAAGGGAGTAATTATATAAAATCTCATCTTTTCTTATTCAAAATTTAAATATAGAATATAGCAAAGTGTCTGAACATGAATTAACTGACAGAGTTAATGAGATGGGGGGAAAAACACTTGAAACAGAATGAGCGCTAGGCTTGGGGTATCAAGATTCCTGTGTGTACCTTGCAAATTTACAATGTCAAATTGACATAATTTGAAGGAGATGGCGGGCATTATCCTAGGAAAAAAAAAAAAAAAGCAGCCCATTTCTAATTTGCATATGCATATTTATTTATCTGATATAGCAGCAAATTCTGCTGTTCTCTGAGCATCACCTTTGCATCTTACAATTTTTTCCCCATTTGCACAATTAGTGCTGGCAGATAAATATGCTGGCTGGTGAAGCATTCCCACCTATACTTTCCCCTGCCAACAGAACCGGCCTCAGATATTTTGTTGAAATGCAAAACAGGAGCACATCACTGATAGGTTAACCTTCAAATTTGTTGTGAAACTTCTCTGTGGGTGATGGAGGATGCAGACACCTCTAATGTGTACTCACCAATAAGGCGTACTTATTATTGGAAAACTTGGAATACGTGCACCAGGAAAAGATAGAGCGACCATCCCTAGATGTGTTAAAAAAATGAGCAGACATGGCACTTCATTATATGGTTTAGTGGGAATAGTGGTACTTGGTGAAAGGTTGGACTTTATAGTCTTCAGGGGTGCTTTCAAACCCTAATAGTTCTGTGGTTCTATTCAGACTCTTACCTGCACTGGCTGCAAGAGATATGTGAGATCCAACAAACACAGATGAGCTGAGCACATGGTGTGGATAGTGGTTAGGGCTGCAAAGTGTTTATGTCCTAAAACATCAAACACCCCAATAGCTCAATAGTCCAAAAACCAGTATTTCTGAGCTTGTATTTCTCAATATTTTTCTTTATTCACTGGTACAGCAGTTGGGAGCTGTACTACAAGTTGCAAAGCTTAATGGCCGTAAGTTGTTCCTTACTGCTCATTCCCAGAAGATTCAAAGACAAAACATGCATTTCCTCATACAAGACAAGTTTTCTCCTGTATTTCTCTTTGTCCCATTGCAGAGCATAATTGGAAGAACAAATAAAGGAAGAATAAGCTAATGGAGATATCATCTTTAGGGGCAAAAAGTACTCCAAGTCTTTTTCTCCTAGGCCACATAGACCTCTCCAGATCAAGGAAGGGATTTTCAATTAGACATCAAATTAATAAGACACTTCTGATGCTCCTTTCCTGCAGGAAGACATTAGTAATTTGTTTGTTCCAAAGGCGCTACTCATATTCACACAAAATGGCATTTAAATGTTAATCGAGTCAGGGGATGGGGAGTGCTTGCCAATCACTACGCAACTTAAGGTCAAGGTTTTTGTCTTAAAGGAGGACTCAATGTTAATTTTAAATTTAAAATTCTTGACAGATAGCAGGTTTTCAAATGCCTGCTACAATCTGGCTTGTTTGATTCATTTTAATGAGTAAGTAACTCCTGGCAAAATGAAGGTTTTCCCATGTCTTCAAGGAAATGGAAGGGCAAAGAGGCACAGTGGACTAATCCTGCAACCACTACAGGGAACAGGAAGCAAAACCAATTTAGACTCCCATTCATCTCCTTGCTTCCCACATAGAGACCAAAAAGAGTAATTTACATTCCTAGGAACACTAGGCAATTATTGGAGGTTTCAGTTTAAAAGGAAGAAAAAAAGTTCTCAGTATTAAATTCAGCTTTGACTTTGTGCTGGAGAAGCATTTTAGGTGCATATCTGTGAACCTATTTGGTTTTGTTGTTTCTGTGCTTTTTTTTCTTTGATAGATTTGGACTTTTTGGTTGTGCTTTTTTTTTTTTTTTTTTTTTTTTAACTATCAGAATGTAATGGTCAAGTAGTATATGGAACCTCTGATTTCTTCCTTCCTTTTTCCCCCCAGTGTGCCAGTCCTAGAAAAGAGCCAAGGAACTCAGCAGTTGCAAGCTGGATTTAGGACTGACATCTCTCTCAGGCAGTTTTTACCAGCACTTCACAGGAGTATAACAGACTGAAAAACTTCCCAGGCAGCCTTGCAGGAGGTGATGGATTCAGATCACCACTAGCTTGTGACTTCAGTCATGTAGGAAGGTATAAGGACCACTTCTGATTAGAGACTGGAATAGAATGAGAAGGGCTGTCAGTGATCAATGCAATCACTGAGATAACAAAAGCTGAGCAGTTGAGCAACCTGGTGCAGTAGTACTAACATTGCTGCCCATGGAACAACATGACATTTAAGGTCCTTTCCAACTCAAACCATCCTATGATTGTGTGCTTATAGAAAGGATGTGAAGTTAAACTTTGTGTTCAGGAGAGAAATAGCCTTTCTAAGGTACAGTGCCTGCAGTGGCAGATGAAGGAGGACATGGGGATCTCAAAAGTGAAAGAGGCTATACGAATGTCACACAACCATTTCTCTCTCTTGATGACTTCTTCCAAACATCTAACCCAAGGGATGTCAAGTTAGCTGAAATGAACTTCATATCAACTGTTGATAGTCATATTGTGAAAGATTTTATTTTGATATCTTCCTACATCAATGAAGCTGTGTTCTGTCCTTTCCTGTGCTTAAACTGGAGACCCACTGGCATGTGTGTGGCTGTTATGCAGATATAGATGGACAAAACTCATAGTACTGGATGCTTGGCACTGTCTGAACCTTTCTGGACCCGTCCCTCCCTATTTTATTGCCCCACTCCCCTAATCCTCCTATAAATTAGAGGAATAGCGTTTCCATGACTCACCAGAGCACTTAATGGTGTGGAGCTGTTCAGATGACCAGCAACAACACCTTTGTTTTAGGCAGAGGGTATTTGAAGAATGAAGAGATTTGACTACTTTTCTACCATTTGACTTCATCAAAAATGGAGAGAGATGGTGAGATTTAGACCTCTCCATGGAGCTATTCAGTCCAGGATCTTAAGCAACCTCCAAGAATATCATACTCCTCTGTCAAATTGAATTAATCTGGATATTAAAATTGTACTGTGCTAGAGCTGTCAATTATATAAACACATAGTCCTTGATAAAGAGGCCTTTGAACTGTCATCTTGACCTCTACTTGTTTAGATAACATTTCATAACCCCTTAACACACATCTATCTTGGTCATATGCCAGCACCATAGGCACATGTCCTTTCTGTGGTTACATGAGAAAACATACTTTCTCTCACTGAGCTGGCATGCAACCTATTGATTTGAGTTGCTGAAAATCTCCCAGGCTTTTTAAGATATGAAGGTCAGGAAAGTAGTAAACCTCCATAAACTAATCAAAATCAAACACATGGAATCATAAGAAATCCCAGCAAAAAGAAACATCCACTTTACAAGTCACATAGTCTAACCTTCACCTAATGCAGAACTGTACCCTAAAAATATAATGCTGTTATTTCAAAGCAACCAAAATTCTTGAAGTTCCAGCTTCTTGAAGTTCCTGATCTGTGTGATGATGCTTAGGGAGAACTTTGTATGGATATATAGTCCCCATCTATTGGCTTTTATTAATTTATTTATTTCTGTTTGTTTTATTTTCCCTTACTGTGCAATACACTCTAACTCTTTGTGCAATTTTACCTTCTCGTACTAGTACTTCTCTTTATAGAGTTACCTAAGTTCTTAACATTTGTTCATAGAATGTGTAAGTTCAAAAACACAGGAATAAATTCCTGGTCCAGAATACTTTCATTTATATATGATAGGTCACTTACTCCTTTTGCAGAGTAAATACCAGTAAGATGGTAGGATACAGAAATATGGCACTAGTAAGTGTCACCACTGCTATCTGTTCTTCATTTCTCATTTAAGGAAACTAAAGGAATATCCCAGGAGGCCAAACTGACAAATAATGATATAAAACTCATTGTTTAAGGCAGTAGTAGAACAACTGCTTTGAATAAAATGAGATCAGTCTATGATTTTTCATTCCAAGGAAAAGGAAATCTATAGGCTCCATCAGATTTGGTTAGTTGCAGAAGCAGTTAAATCACATCAAGCTCTTAATGTAATTTGAAATCTAACTGTGACTTAGCTGTAAGTTAGCTACAAGAATTTCTAATCAGCACCTTCCCCAGATAAGTGTTCACATCATATTCATGTCTTTGAATAAGCCTGTGTTAAGACTAGAACTGGACTGGAAATCAAGACAACAAAGTTGTCTTCCAGCTTGTCACTTATCAACTGTAATCTTGGGAAATAAATTTCTGCCATCTTCTTCATTTATTCCCTGTCTCAATCCTGGTTGCAATTATTTGGAATTGTACTGTTTTTCAGTGGGACTGTACTGGAACAAATACAAACACAGCAATGGGATCTTCATCATGATTGTGACCATTGGGTGCCACTGAGATTCAGATCAATAGTAACAGCCAAAGAAACTCTCCTGCCTCCCTCATTCCATCTTCTCCTCCATCAGAAACAAACAAGTTCATCAACAAACACTAAACCAGCCTAAATAAGTGCATAAGTTAAAAACATAAGCCGTTTCTTCAGTTTTTATACCACAAAATGGATAAAAACATAAATATGGGAACTCCTTGGATATTAAGGTTGGAGAATTTAAAGTTCAAAGAGAAACAACCCCATCAAATTACCCTAAAAGAAGAAATTTCTGCATCTGATTATTTAAACTCTTCTCTAGATTCTGGTTTCCCAGCTTATATCAGATGTCCATATCATATTTAGATGACTTTTCATGGCCAAAACATGCCATATTTTGGGGTTTTTTGTTGTGCTTTTGTTTTGTTTTGTTTTTTTTTTTAAATATCCTAATATACGTAGTGTCCTGTAGCCTGAAATACTAGCACTTCTTAAGAAAAGGAAAACCTAGGGCATTTTAGTCTGAGTGAAAAAAAATTATTTTTGCTTTGTCTGGGGAAGCAAGGACTGAACACATGAATGCACTGTGCCCACTGGGGTCTGGCTGTACATTCATTATACAAGGTCAAGGTCTCACTTCCATTCCTCCTAGTGTAATTTAGGTAAAGCCACCACACAATGCATGACCTTTCCATGGGACAAGCTCCCTGTGTCCCTCCTGACATGCTGCAGTAAATTTGTGTGTAATTAAACATAGTGTTCCAACATGCTGGGTCTCCACGGCCATCTGGCCTCCCCTCTATGGCTGACCTTTCAGACTGAATCCAGCACAGACCACCAAGGCCGGGAGGCGGCTAGTGTTGGAGAGTGGCACAGCAAAGTTTGGAATGTCTGCTCAGATTAAAACACGCTCCCTGCTGATCCACGTGGAATCAGGAACAGGAGTCATGGCTGAAGTGTAGGATTGCAGCTTTTCTTCTCAGTGATGTTTCAGCTACACTTTGGGCACAAGATACATCCAGGTCTCAGGTACTATGAGAATCCAACTGGTAAAAGAATAAGTAGGGAAGAGCAGGTTCTCCTCTAAGGAGTTTGTGGTCTCAAAAACCACCTTTGGAAGAACTGAAGGCTCTTTACAGCAGGGCCCTCACAAGGTTACATGTGTGGTTAGACATCTATCTGTTATCTGTTAGACATTTATCTATTATCTAGTTAGACATCTATCTTTTATGCTGTCTATAAGACGGCGTAAAATCTCTCAGTCATGAACATGGGAGGAGATGGGGAATGGCCAAACCGGGAATCCATCTACAAGAACCTATTCTCTCCCACAGAACAATACCTAAAATCAGAACTCTGTCTGTAGGAAGCTGTGAAAAAATATAGGGATGTGGTGCAATATGCCATGTTTAGAAATACAACTGCTTTGGAGAAAAAAAAAAAAGACAAAACTAAATGGTAATACTAGGCATCTTAAGGCATTCTCTGGAGGTTGTAGATATTGCTCTGAAAAAACTACAAGTGGAGGCAAATAATTCACAGGACTTGGTTAAAAGACCGAGAGTCAACATGCCTATTTTCATCCCTCTATATCTGTATTTTAATTAATTCTCAAGTTTATAATCAAAGAAAAGAAACTGAAAATTCCACACATCTGACCAGTCTGGATAGCTGTGCCAGACAGAGGCATCAACCATTCAGATTTGTAATGAACTGTCAGAGAAATCCTACCCCAACTTCTTTATCTACCCACATACCAGTGAGCACCATTGTGATGATATGCAGTGATCTCGAAAGTCCTTAAGGGCCCTGAAAGTCAGGCTGTCTGCTCCCAGCTATAACAACCTCAGTATATTTAAGAGAAATGACCTCTTTGTGCTTTGTTTTTTGTAATAGAAAAAAAAAAAAAAAAAAAAAAAAAAAAGACCATGTAACAAAATATGAAAAACTACGTTCCTCTAAATTACAGAAGGATATTACCACCAGGTCTGACTAGCATTATCTAGAATAATTCAAAGTGTGAGAAGCCTAAAAATGAACAAATTTGAAATACCATTCCCTCAAACAAATAGCACTGCAAATCTGGGCACATTCCTTGGAAGCATTTCTTTGCCATGACAGGCATTTAGGACTAAGATTAACTTCCTGATAGTAAGAAACATCATTATCATGCTGGTTCTTTTCTGCATCAGGAATGAAGACACCACAAGGGAAAAGGCCCTGCAATGTACTTTCAGACCAGTCTCCATCATTAGAAACTCTGCTGTTTATCATCACCTTCTCTCACAGACAGCCTTAACAAGGAAGTGGCTGTATCTTAGGCGTCTAAATGACCTTTTGGGTTCAAGATTTTCAGATGCACTCTATCAAACTTATTACTAAAATCTTATCACATAACCTTCCCTCTGCTTTGTCTTTACACTGATGTCATTAATTCTCAACCCCATCTTCCTTACAGCTCACGATCCCATTGTCCTCTAGAAGTTTCATGATATTTTCTCTGTCTTTATATTCCATTATTTTAATGGGGAGAGAAGTTAGATTTATAGGACAGTAATTGCCAGGACCAGGAGTAAGAAAAAGACTTTTTTTTTTTGTAGGTCATCCAGCCATTTCTATTGCCAGTGTCTGAATGTTCCTTCCTGTATATCTTTCCCCATTTTGCTCAATGTGCCTTGAGGTCTTCTCAAATTTGGATTTTCCACCCTTTCCTGTGGAAGACCAGGGCTTGATATACTTCACTTGATATATGTTGTGAGTTTTGATTTGCCTAATTTTATCCTATTTATCTTAGTTATGACCCCATGGACCATCTAAAATAACTCCTTCCTTCATAGGCAACTTTTTTCTTCCATTTGTGAATTTATTTCTTGTCTTTTTAATCATCCTTTAAGAAAAACACAGTCTTTCAGTACCTATATCCTTGAGATATAGAGATGTCTCTGTCTCTACTAGTTAGGGAGGTGCTTCCCTAAAACCACAGAGCTTATCAAGGTAATCTCCTTTTCCTATAAATACAAAATACTTAAAATGGAAAAAGTTTACCATACAGTGTAAGGGTAAGAGTGTTAGAAGAAAAAGCTGAAAGAAAAGGTTTTACAGTAAAGTGACCCAATGCATTTAGGAAGTTTAAAACATAACTGGGGAAGTTCTTTGGTATTGCTTCCTGCAGGATCTTTGGAAAAGTGACCTCCGTTGAACTGGCCTCCTTAGTAACCTTCACTTGATCCTACACGGTGAATGGTATGCTGCAACACTCTTCTAAAAGATAGAATAAAACCAAGGACCTCAAAAGAAAATTAAGCGCTTCAGGACTATTAAAGCAAAATATCCTCACTGAATCAAGTATTTGGGTTCTTTCTGTGCTGTCCCCTTCCTGCAAATTAGCTATTTTGAAGCTTCTCTTATCAAGGCTTAGAAAGAAGCAAAGTTTTTGGATGAAAAATCTGTTTCCTGCTCACTTTAAGTCAATATTTTGCAATTTTTAAGGATCAAAAATGTAGGATTTCAACTCAATTATAGGGTGCAGATTTGGTTGCACTTTCAAACTGAATCTTCAGTATCAATACCACCATCATATTTCTCATTATGTCACCAGGGTGCAGTGAGGATTTCTTAGTTAATGCCTGTAAAGGACCAAGAAATGCTGTTTAAATGTTATTCTTATGAGCTCTTTGGTTTTTTGGACTAGTTTAATTTCTGTTCAAACTGTCACTAATACTTCCCTGACCTTTTGATTCAGCTGCAGCACCTCTGGCAAGAGAACTCACTTTGGAGGCTGATGATATTTCATCCATTTGATTTACCCCTGAGCCTGAAGCATAGTTATTTACAATCAGAATTAAAGCATTGGAAAAAAGGGCTGTGGAGTTAGTTCTTCAGTCCTGGTCAAAAATCTGCAATAAAAAAAATTGTAAAAAGAAGAGCCAGAAAACAGAGACAAAGTGTGTCCGTGCCGAGTCCTTCTTTCCAACATACTCCTTTTGCAGCTTTTGAGGTGGGAGGAAGAGATGTAAATCAAATCCAAAGGAGTGTTAGATAGAGTAGAACTGACATTTGAAGCTGCAATACCTTAAAGTCAATATCATTATCTCTGATATTTACTGTAGCACACAATGCTTGGATGAAATGGTAAAGTTCACCCATTCTTCCCATACACACCACATTGTCATATCTGCTATTACAGACGTACTCACGTACACACACGCACACACACAAATTAGAAATAGCTTCACTAAACGTCCAGTGTAAACTTCCATCTAAGGACATCTTCTGCTCAGACTCCTCAGAAATACTGTGTTGGTGGGTGAGACACTTTTCGAATATGATTTGTATTATATATATATATAGGTTATCTCACTTAAATGCTATTTCAAAGCGTAAATACTGGTGTTATTTGGGATGAGTGGTTGGTGGAGAAAACTAAAATACTAAAAATATAGCATCTGAAGGGGTCAGGTTGTGGAGACTTCTCAGGTGGGTGCAAGATAACAAGAATTTCACTTTCACTAAGACATCTGTCAGACAGTCGGGAGTTTATGTTTGTAGTCAACGGAAAGAAACGGCAAGTTCTGGAAACACACAGGTGGGTTAACTGAGGTGTGTATCTCAGGATGTGATGAATCACTCTTAGGAGAGGATTATTTCTCTCCACTGACTATAAAGGGAGTCTAGCATAACTAGTCCAGACTTTGATGTCTCTCTTTTGGCCTTCAAGTTTAGGACCGATGGGTCTCATCTGAAGTATTTTTTCTTTAGTGTTAAAATATTATAGATCTTTAATATGGGAAAAAAGGAGAGTGTGGGACCAAGAAGTCCCGCAATTTCTTCCTGGCTCTGTAATGAAGCTCTGGAGTGATCTTTTGCAAATTTAGGCACTGAAATCATTGATTTATTTCTAAATATATCCATTCATTTTCTGCTTTACCAGTGGGGTCTGCTGAGTGCCACTGACGACTTCCAGAGGAAAAGTTTCATTCCTTTAACCACTGGACAACAGATGCTCATGTCACAAAACTTTGAATCCTCCTTTCAGTGATGAATTCTTCTTCCCAGTTATTTTTTATGTCTTTAGACAACACACTGTTATCTCTCATAGTGAATGCTCTCTTTTAATGCAAATCTCACCTGGACACCCCTTGTGCCTACACTGAACTCAAAACTTGCTTCTTCCGACCTGCAAGTCACAAACCAAGATTTCAGAGAATCTCTGGTGTCTCAGACACTCACATCATACTATTGCCACAATTTTGTCTCAGAAAATATCCCACCACATGGAATAGTCCAAGTTTTTGGTATATTGCTACTGCTGCTGTGAGTGGGTAAGGCTACAAGGAAACTTGTGGACCATAGTAGGTAGAGGGTTTCAACCTCCTGACTGATGACCTTAGAGAGAAGAGTGGTGTAGGCTGAGACCAAATTATGGTAGTGATTAAAGGAAATGACTGGGACAAGAATTTATTTGAGCATATAGGAACTTTATGGCTATTTCAAGGGATGCCAGTGTTTCCAGGTCCCAGAATACTTCATACTCCAAGTGATTTAGGTTGTTTCTTCCAAGTAATTAAAAAAAAAAAAAAGAAAAAAAAAAAAGAAAAAAGCCACCCACAGAAAGAGTCTTTCCTCTAGGTTCTTACCTTTATTATTAATAAACTCAGAGTTGCCTCTCTGAGAATGACCACCAAGATGACGTAAACTGTCTTGACTTCAAAAGGAAACTGCTCATTTTCATGCCTTTGTAATTTTACATGAATTAAACACTTGATGTGATCAAGAGGTGCATTCATCATGTATGGCATTATCTTGGGAGATGAAGGTATTTCCTTTTTTTCCTGTTTTCTTGATGGAATAATTTCCCCTGCTTTGCTGTTTTCTGAAGGCTTGGCCTTCAAGAATAATAATTTCTATTACTCTAGCACAGCCAAAATGGAAATAGCAAAACACACAGAGTAAAAGAGAAGACAACACTGGAATAAACAACAACAACAAAAAAAAAAAAAAAAAACCCTGCAAAGCACCTTCAATTTTTTAGAGGGGATTTGAAAAGCTGTCAATTTTCTGCTGCTAGCTGACTAGTTCTCTGTACCTCTAGCCACAACAAGCAATAATAATGAAGCTTTCCACTTCCTATTTCTTTACCTGAGCTTCTCAAAAGTCTTGACTAAATCTGAACCTGGAAACCTGGCATCTGGGAAAGCTAGATAGGTTTTGCTATGAATTCTTGGCTGTTTTCAGGATTCATTATTCAAAGACATGCTCTTGGATGACAGGAGTTGACTTTTTATACGACAGAGGGCCAGGACTGGAGTAGACTTGTTTTTCATGACAGGTAGCATAACAAACTGTAGTGGAAAATGGTGTTACCTGCCTTAGACACATCAACTCCAATGAAAAGAAAATGGTCAGACCTCCTTTTCTTTTTTGGTGATACCAGTGCTTACACAGGTGCTCTTTCCCCACAGTCCCTGGATGTCAGTTTTTAATTTAAGGATCTTTGCTTGCTTTAAGCATGTGCTAAAGGCTGGGCACCACTTTACTCAGTCCTTGTTTTCTCTTATCTATTTATAAAACGCTAAATGGTTTTCTCTATTGGTAAGAGTGCCTTCCAGCTTTGACTCATAGGCTAAACTCATCCTTTTATTTTCTGCATCACAGATTCCCTTCAAATCACACTTGAATTTTAATTTTTCCCTACAAAAATGGGACTACACCTGGAGGTTCTGAGATGCAATTTATGTTTAATCTGTTAAGGATGCTCCACTTTCTCACTGCCCCCATCTTTAGGGAGCTGATATTTCATTCACCTGATGTGTGACGATTTTTAGCTATTCTGGGACACTCATTGCTTGGAAACTGCTCTCCAAACTGTTTTGTATTTTAAAGTTCAGATTAATGTACTCCTGTCAGGCCTCTTACATGATATCATTTTACTTGTATGGAATGCAGTCTTGTTTTACTGCAATTAGTCCATCATGCCCAACTGCTGACAATCTTATCAACCCACTCTGGAAGTCTGAAATAGTTTTACAAAGGGTGGGAATTCCTGACTAAGAAATCCATCACACCTCCAATAAAAGGAGGAATGTAGTATTGCCATGCAGGTCCTCATGCAGCTCCTGATGGAGTGATGGAAAGCAGAACCCAAGTTACAAGCACAGGAAGGTTTCTCTACGCTTGCCCAGGCAACCTCCAGCTTAATACCAGCACTATGCTCTGCTTCTTTAGGGTATCTTTCCTAAAAAACAAGAACCAGGGCCTTCGCTATTTGTGCCAAGAGTAAAACCCACAGGTAATACCAAACCTTTTGGAATCACTTGTCTGAAACTCTGCTTCCCTCAGAAAATTCCGTTTTCTTCAGAACTCTCACAGATCCCTGTGTGTGCTCCAAATGAGAAAAGAGAAAGAATGGGTGAACCTTCCAACATGGTCTCTTAGTTCATCCTGTAGCCCTTCCTGTATTGAGTTATAGGTTTAAGAAAGCTCTTCCCATTTCTTTTTTTTTTTTTTTTTTGGACAACATGTGTTACTTTGCCAAAGAAGAATGAGACACAACAAAAGAGAGCCACAGGAGGGCTCATTACTTTCTAAAGCCAGCAATGAGGTGAAGAAAAGAGACTTGAGAGGGCCAGCTGGCTGATGTTTGGAGACAGGAGAGGGCAAGGAGTGCTAAAAGACTCACCAGTGAACAAATATCTAGTTCACCAGGATGTGTGGTTTCCTTAATAGTATTTTAGGTGATCTTTGCATTCTGTGACTCAGTTGCCCTACCTAAGAAAAAAAAAGTCAAAGCAAAGATATTTACTGGGCAATATAACTACCTCAAATCAGATCCTAGCCTTGAGGACCATATTAGTAGCATGATAGCTCCCAGTACTATGAGGCTTTGATTCCAATTAAACCAATATCCTATGCAATTTAGTGGGAATAACATTGGTGTGCCTTATATGGAATTCAATCAGGTTTATAGCTAATAAATCTATGTGAAAAGGGGCTGATAAATAAATTACTGAAAGAAAAATCTGGCTTTCACAGCCAGAAAAGGGCCCCAAAACAATCCAGAATTTTAGTTATGAGAAATGCAAAACAGGATTTTGTAGATAAAAGACAAAAATACACCTTTGGCAGCATTTTATTTACCCATTTAATTAATATTCACTCTCTAAGCTGACGCATTTTCGTATCAGAGTGGGATGATCTATTGCTTAGCAAACAAAAATGATCTAAAGTAGAGATGGAAGAGATCTACAGGGACAGATTTTGAAGCAATTTGCATGCACTCTTATATATACAAAATAGGAGCACTGTTGCACACATAACTATACATGCAGGCCTGTATCAATGCATATGCAAATAAGGCTATTGTGCAGGATATTATGCCCAATCAGCGATTCAATTGGTGCAATTAACCAATTTCTACACAGAACTCTTGTAACTGGGCAGGCAAATTAATGCAACTGCATGCAAAGCTTACACCAGCATTTGTGTACCTAAACGTTCTGTGTCTCTAGCCCATTAAATAAGGGTCTGTTTTAATTAGACTGTGTAATTCAATCCAGACCAGATCACAGTGTACTTGGGAGTCCAGTAAATAGAAACAGAAACATATTTTCTGCTGTGCTTTGTCATTGAAAGATACCATGAACGACCCCCCCGTCCTGTCCCCACTCCCCCCTTTCCTTTGGATTATGAAATTGCAATCACAGCCTCTCCAACTTTAATACTGGAAAAACATTTCTCCTGATGTTCAGGCTTAATTTTTCCTCACTTAACTTAATCTTATATCCTCTAGTCATCCTCCCACTCTAAATACCATCTCCCACAGAACCACAAAGTGGCTGCTGTGTTTGCTTAATTCAATTACAATATTTCTAGGAAATTAATTATTCCTGTGTGAAGAAAACAGGAGGTGTAGAAGGGGGTCCTCTTCCATGGGTCTAGTTGTTGACAAAAGTCCTATTTTGACAAGTTTTGACAGGGTCCAGTTCAAGTAAAGTTAACCTTGAGTGGCACCAATGAAATAATTATACCCTAAAATTTTCTTCAGCTCATCTCAAAGTCAGGCTCAAATAGGTCCTTCCCTGTGGATGGAAAAAGTAAAGCACAGAAGGGGAAGTACCTTCCATGGAGTTTCACTGTAAACCAGTAACCAAGAAAGAATAGTCTAGATTCCCTGAGACCAAGGACAACAAAATCCAGTGACTGTAAGGATTTTCCAAGAAATTATATCCAAAACCCTTGTTGTTCACTTGGACATACACTGGAAGGTCACTGCAAGCTTGGACAGTGTGAATAAACAATGGACTTATCTCTGAATTCATCATGGGAGTCCTTAAATTGGCACTATTCTGCCCTCAGGGATGCAAAATCCCAGAGTTGCTTCATTTGGAAAAAGATCATTTGATCCAAGCTCCACTTCAGCAGCGTCAGCTGGAATCAGGGTCCCTTCCTTAACATACCCATACATATAAAGATGACTTTTTGTTTAGTTTCAGTCCTTTGATAAATGTGTTTTCTGTAAGTATGGCATGCTTATTTTGCTAATGCAACTGTGCCACAACAAAAGGGAAAAAAATTAAAGCCTTCAAAGGTAAAAAACTTGTCCAGCTGCAAAGATGAGGTTTATCTATGGATTTTCCTTATATGGGTGATGGTGTTAAACCAGTATAAACTCAGTGGTACACCACTGAGTTAAACCCTTGTTGCTACAAAACCTGCTTTAGCTAATGGCTTAAAAACATTCTGCTTTATCAGGCTTATGTAATATTATGCTTTGCAGATCACATATCTTACAGCTGTACTAGAAGCACTTATTCTATGTTCAAGGTCCCCTTTCCTATATATCAAACAGCACAATAATGAAGAATTATACTGAGTTACTAAAATATTAGAGAGAGAGAAGGAGGGAGAAACACATTTTTGCAATGTTTTGAACTTAGTGTCGCTGGGATTTTTTTAATGCCTAAGAGGCAGAGTAATTTTGCTCTAGTTCCACATTAATTCCTGCACAATATGCATTGGGTATATTATTTTTTTACAAGACATTTTAAAACCAGGCCTGAAAACAAGCAAAATCCATTACTGACTTACAGTAAATTCCTAAAGGATTCTCTGTACTTCTGTTCGTACTTCAAAATGGCTATACACACACACACACAAACAGATTCAGCAAATGTGGCAGTATATTTTAAGATTAACTACCCTGAAGAAAATAAGACAAGAAACAGTAGATCCCATTCAGTAAATTTATTGTACTTCCTTAATTTCCAAACCTCAAAAGAGCAATGGGCACTTACAATGCATGATCATTTTTAATTCCTAGAAAGTGATTTAAGATGGGAACATTCCTAATGATGACTTCCAACAAACAATTCAAACATGGCCCTGTTCCTAGGTTTGAACACTCTAGTAAGACTTCTAGCCTTGTTGAGGCTCTGTACTTAATATGAAATAGAATTAAACTTTTAAAACTATTCTTTGCCATGAAGCCAGGAGACACTAGTATCTGAACTGTATATCTGTGACAACACATATATATATATAGGCATATATATAAATAGGTATATAAAAATATTAAAATATATCAAAATATGCATACATATATAAAAAATATATATACACATGTTGTATAATACTGCCGTAATGGCAAAGACAAGCAATGAAAAAGGTTTTCCTTAAAGAAAAAAATAAAAGGAAAAAGTGAAGGAAGAGATACACTGTTATATTTCCCAGCGTTATACATGGGAAAAAAATACGGAGAACTTTCTTAGATGTCTGCACAGAGTGTACAAACCATGCCTATTGAGACTTTTCCTTGGGATTAAAGGGATTTGGATCAGATCCTAAGGAAAGCTGTGGCTGCAGAACTGGGAAGCAAGTTGGAAGGCTGATGAATGAACCTCAGATCTTCAAAAGTATGAGAATGAGGAGATGACTTTGCATACCTTATGGCCCAAATGAACCCCCCAACAAAAGAACAAAAAAGCAAGCTACAAATATCACAAAAGTTTTTATTATCTAGCAAAAACAGTTTTGCGCATGGTATTTGGAAGTGTTGTAAATTCTGCAGATACATGCAGGTGAGAACAAAGTGGCACAAATATTTAATGTCAGCACTGTCTAATTCTTATCCCATGTGATTTGGCTTAGGTTGAGGATTACCCAGGTAGCTGAATTTGCAATCAGACTGCCATGGCTCTTTTCTAGCTGTCAGTAGTCAGGATAGTGAGCAGCACTCTTTACCAGCACTGCTCATGCTCACAGAATGAAAGGTGTGGTAGATAACTGGGATTACAGATGGGAAGATGAGGCCAAGAGGTTAGTTTTCCAGGTTTTGTTTGCAGCTTTGGACACCCAGTTTGAGTGTTCTAAAGTCGTTTATTGTCCTGACTTCTCTCTTGGCTCAGATTCCTGCTGCTTCTCAGAATCCCTCATTCTCTTTTCTCTGCAGTTGTTTGTGTTCGCTCCCTTCACCTCAAGCGTCCCTCTTTAAAGCATGCAAAATCAGAGCCTGCTCTGACAGATACTGCTCAAATTTTTGAGTCTGCCATAAGCACAGGGAAAATCTCCAGGGCTAGGACTTTAATTGGGAACCTACCAACTTTTTTTGCTCTAATGTCCACAGATGGGGCAAGAGAAGACCTTATACAAAGGAAGGCTCTCTTGGATCCTTTGTTACACCACTCAGTGTACATCCAGGGATTGGGAGACACAACACATCCATAAATATATGCACATATATAACCTCTCCCTATGTGCGCATTTCACACTAAACCAAAGTTTTGGAGATTAGAAGAAGCAGCAGTGAATTCAAGTGGCAACAGCAGAATAGAAAGGCATTTTGATGTCACAGGAAAGATTTTTGCTCTCTCTCCTACTACTTCCCTGTAATGTTTTATTAATGTACAAGCAAAATCTAAACAGCCACTGAGATTTCCCCATCAAAAGCAGGGGAGGAGGAAGATTTCATCTCAGTTCTATTTTTAAAGCAAGGGAAGGAGGGGGGATGTGATTTTATATTTAGACTTTAAAACAAAGAAAGAGAAAATGGAGAGAGTAAAATGGTACCTTCAGAGTACATCCTAGGTTAACATGATGCTGATTGTGCTTCCCCTCAGTCTTACAAAAATAAAAAAACCCTGGCTTATTCTATAAATTGCTGAGTTGTTTACATATAAATGACTCCTCTCTATTTAGCCACCTCCTCATTCTTTTTTTTTTTTTTTTTAAACTTTGGACTTTGTATCATCTCCATCTATTCTGTCAGAAAATAAAACAGCTGAACTCATCACCAGAATTTATAGGCTAAGAATTTGCTCTGGTCTAGGGCAATGCAACACAAAGACATTCAGTTAGGTCTAAAAAGAAGGTACACAAGTATGTGACAGGGCAAAATTAAAGAGAATTATTTCCAGGGATAATTATTCTATAATTACAACCAGATATATGCCTTGTATGTGCATGGCCTTGTACAAGCAGTTGAAACTGGCTTTGTTGGGCAGATCTTTTGATGTCCTGTGTCCAACTTTATTGGGGAGTAGTGAATGTGCTGCTATGTAGAAGCCAAGTTGAAGTCTATAAACTGCATGTAGTTCCTGTGGGAGGTGTGCTCCTGTGCTGCCTTGTCCAGCAAAGTGCAGTAGAGTGGGAGGTTTAATTCTGGTGTCTGAGGTGTGTATTACCGCCACACGTCTATCACCATGCTCTGGCTCCCCAAAAGGTCTTTGAATACAAAGCCTACACGCTTGTAAGAAGGTCTGTATGATCATTAGGGTGTGTGTCTGTGTGTTCAGGCACTTATGGATACAGACTGACTGACTTGCACATGGTTTTGTCACATTGTTCGAGTGCATTTTGCCTTGTTTGAAAGTCTCGGTGAGAGTGTATATATCTGCCTTTAAAAATTGCATTGCCGCAGCATATAAATATTTATATATGTAACTGTCATAAATCTGTCAGCTTGGCAAACGTATGAGTCGCCAAGGTAACTTTGGGAGATTTTTATTGAAGAACTCATAAGCTGGAGTTGAGGAATAGCTGAAAGAAATGAGAATTAATGGCTACTCAACATCACTATCATAAAGTTAGTTATCCCAAGTTCCAGAAAATGAAACAGTGAGCATATTGGTAACCACAGGCACAGTTTAAGTACACCAGATTTGCAATAAAGCTTAGTATTTTGACTAAAACTAAATCAGGGCACTAGGTTAATAAGCTGTGTACTACTGGGGAACCCTGGAAAGGCAAACATGGAAACCAAAGGCTGTTGTCCTCCTGCACTACACTAGGAATGCTTTTGGAAGAGCTAGCAGAATTTTCAGTTGGTTTTGAATGTGTGACAACTTACCAAAAATCCCTCAAAGAGAAAATATCTCTTAATTGAAACCTCGTTACTTGTAGACAAGTAATTTCTTGTGATTGTACAGTGTTTTTAAGAAGCATTTGGTGATGAAGCTGGCTCTGCTAAGTTTTGGTTAAAGTCAATGCAGTGGCATGACATTGCAGAGATGTTACCACAAACTGAAAACACCTTTTCCTGAGGGAGTTATTTTGGGGAGGTTCTTTGTTTTGTTTGATTAAACTTTCTTTATCTCAAACCACAAGTTTTCTCACTTTTACTCTTTTGATTCTCTCCTTCTTGCTGCTGAGTTTTGGGAGTGTGTAAGTGTCTGTGTAGAGCTTACTGCTGACAGGGGTTATCCATGAAAGCTGGCCAGTGTTTTTTCACCTGTGGCCCTCTGGCCTCTGCTGGCTCACATAAAAAGCATTTCATAAGGCTTAGTGTCCCTAAAAACTGACTTGATAAATAATAATAATAAAAAAAATATTTCTACAATCTGTGGGAAGAAATAAGACAAGAGACTATTAAAAAAAAAAAAAAAGTTAAAATATCCAGTGCACTATCCCAAAAAGCACACTTTTAAAATCTGCCAACACAGCCGGTGTTGGGTTGTTTTACAGCACTGAATACAACATCAAGCAGAGGATTATGAATACAACATTCAACCATGGGTCTTGTTTGCACAGGAGATGGGTTGGTAAAAATTTGGAGCAAATCTTCTAAGATTTGGAAATTAGCACAGTGATAAGCAAAACTGCCTATTTGCACCCTGAGAGACTGTGCAGGAACTCACTTCTCCAAAAACACTTTTAAGTCTTGAGGAGACCTCTGCAGTGGTGCAGATACAACTACATGTAGTCAATTAATTTCCCTTCTTTTTTTTTTTTTTTTTTTTTTTTTTTTTTTTTTTTTTTTTTTTTTTTTTAATTTTATAAGGCATTTACTAGGATGCCAGTTCTGTGTCTCAACACTAATCACTGCAATGTCTCACAGGCACTCTTCATTTTTCATGTTTCAAAAGCTGCCTCAATTTATTCATTTAAGTGTATGTTCTTCTTGATGTCTTGACTTTGGGTAGCAAAAAAGAAATCAAGAAACTACATTGCTATGTCCCAATATATATATTTATGTATATATATATATGTGTGTGTACATATGTATGTATTATATGTGTGTGCATATATATGTAGGTACAGGAATTTTTAACGATTTAAAGTTGCCTGTCATAAATACTGACAAGGCCATGGAATGAAGTTGCCATAAGACAAGTCACCACAGCAGGAACTTGAGATAAGCACTGGAAGAAGGAATTTGTGACTGGAAAGTGTTAATTCCAGGCCTGGGGGAAACAAGATCTGTTTAGCACATAAGGGTTAACACACCTGGCAATGACTTCATCTGTGGTAAAGTGTAGGAAAGGAAACAAAGGTTCACACTCATGCCACCCCCAGTAATGGGAACAGCAGCTGTGACCACCCTGTGGATACTTGCAATTTGGAGTGTGTAAAGGTGGTACACCCAGAAGAATGACTCCAGTACCCCCATCACCAGGAAGTCCACAGTGAAGAAGATTAGGGGAATGCTGATGGATCTGTGGTTTGTGCCTTATCTCTTCTTCCTCATCTCCTCCTCTTTTCTATTTCCTTCTATCTCAGTACCTCACATTTATTGTTAAATAAAATCCATATGATTTGCTTTTGCATATGGTCTCATTTTCTCCTTAATTTTGGGCAGGGGTGTCTTTCACTAATTGGATAGATCATGACAGTATTTGTATGTAAGGATGTTGTGACGGTATGTACACTGTATGTACACCCATATTCATCCACTAACACATTACACACCCACACACAGAAGCTTATTCTACAAGTTTGAGTCTAAGGAAAAGAAGCTTATTTCTACAAGTATGAGTCTAAGGAAAAAACTTTGATGGGCTGGACAGTTGTTTGTAGCTGGTAAGAGCCTTCCCTGTGGTCAGGAACAAGATAAGAAACCCAAGGATGCAGGAAATCTCCTTTCTTTTCTCCCAGCAGTTTCCTGAGCTGTGGACAGGTCCACACTTCAGGCAGTAAGTTTGCCTCTGGTGACTGCTAAACCAAAACACAACCATGAGGGACAGATAGCAAGTGAATGCCAGAAGTCTCTGGGATCATGACACTGTTCTCCACCTGGGCTTGCAGGGAACAAGTACCTTTTCTGCTGGCCTGGTCTGTCTGTCTGAGCAGAGCCTGCCTGCACAGCACTGCTGTACAGGGCCTTACATGGGAACAGCTGGTCAGCAGGAAAGAAGAACTTCTAAATCTGAAAGCTCCTTTCATCTTGAGTTCCATCAAGTTAGGCTTTCTCACTATTTGTCAGACCTCTACCCCATGCGTGCCTTCCTCAGGAATGACTGGCCTATCATTATTTGTACCTAACAGATATTATCTTGCTAAATGGGGAGCATAGCAGAGTGGGGGGAAGCAAAGAGAAGATGCCTCCTGCCTGCCTTCTTTCCATCTCACAGAAAAAAAAAAAATCCTATTTCTCTTTGATGGAAAACAAAACGAAATCCTGGACCCCACCACTGAAAAAGCCAAGGATGTAAGGTTTCAGACAGCAACTGAGCAGTGCAACATTATATCAAGTTCGATTTATGGCATCCCAGAGTGCAGGACAATTCCTGAAAACACACTCACAGCCAGGAAAAGTGACTCTGTAATGCCATCTGGGCTTTCCATATTTTATTCTCTCTCTTTCTCATAACATTGCCAGGTTGAGTTTGTTAAGTCAAAAATAATTTTTTTTCATTTCCAACTCAGCTCTGGCACACTCCCCCCTAAGGATGGGTCACACATTATCTAACTCTTACATCACCTTAGAAGAGAAAGATTCTGCCAAAAAAAAAGCAGTTTTATGGTATTCATCCTTACACGTTGTCTGTCACCTTGCAATCCTATGGAATTTCTTTCAGACAGCAATGTGAGGCTACATAAAATATTGCTTTGAACCTATTTCACCCAGAGGAAATTATTTTTGCTAAAAGCCATACAAAAAATAGAAGAGTTGGAATTTTTTTTGCAAATCTTTTACAGCTGAGTTGCATAAACCTGTTAATTTTTTTAAATATTATAAACAGCTCTCTATAGAGTATCTAAACATATTTAAACCTGAAAACTGTAAGACTATATCAAAGATAAACTGAAAATTTCATTTTACTGTGCTGAAACAACAAATAGCTATTATACTAGCAGGGCTAAAAGATACCATTTTGGTCAATGAAAAGATTTTAACATATTAGCCTAGTCACAAACATTAAAAACAAGGAAAAATAACCAATTATTCCCTGCTACTTGTAATGCTCCAGTGTGGAACCACGAGAGGAATGAGAGGGAATCAACGTTGGAGCCCAGTAGGAAAAAAAAAAAAAAGTAATTTCTTAATTAAAAATTATTATTGTAAGTTTTGTTGTCTAGAATTCCCTACAGAATAGCTCAGATCTTCTTTGCTGTGACTTCCAATAACTACTTAGAAAGCTGGCCTCGGCACCAGTACAATTATGATCTTGCTGGCTAGCTAGAGTGAAGCAAGAGGCGTCTCTTTGTGCATTGAGCCTTTAATTAAGAAATAATAAATGAGATCTACCCATAGTTCTATGTGTCAGGCTTTAGCTTAGGAAATATAAAGACTGAGGAGCTGTTGTGATTCGTGTTCAAATATAATGCATGGTTAGGTAACATCCAAAGTGATCACAGAGGGGAGCCAAGGTCCTGATATCACCCAACCATTCATCACTTATCAGCTCTAACCTCTTGACAATCAGAGCACCCCTCCCTCCTTTGGTAATAGGTTAATTAATTACCAATTTAGAAGTAATCTTACAAATCAGCTGTTGCCCTTGATAAGAATTAATTGCAAATACTTTTTGGAGAGGAACATATTAAATGGACCTTTCTTTAAAAGAAAATATCATCAGGAAGCAGATGAGGAGCAAGACTCCTTGAGTGGTTTCAAAGATAGGAGGATCTGAATCCTCTTCAGTGGGGATGTGGATGACAACAGAACTCATTAATTTTATTTATTGAGGACTTACCGCGATAGTGATAAAACTGTTCTAAGCTCATTTACAAGCCTCCATAGCCCACCCAAGTTCAAATCCCTCTGAAACAGACAGTTCACCCACCCCTCCTTCTGGTGGGGGATTTAAGTGCAACCTAGCTCACAATCCACTGAAATTAGCTGAGATTTTTATTTACCAGAAGGATGTGGACCTGATGGAGTGAGTCCAGAGGAGGCCACAAAGATGATCAGAAGGATGGAGACCCTCTCCTGTGAAGACACACTGAGATCTGGGGTTGGTCACCCTGGAGACCAGAAGGTTTAGAGGGAGAATTTATAGAAATTTATAGAAATTTCCAGTACCTAAAGGGAGCCTACAAGAGACTTCAAGAGGGACTTTTGACAAGGCCTGGAATGAAAGGATGAGGTGGAATGGCTTTAAACTGATAGAGGGCAAGTTTAGATTAGATATTGGAAGGAAGAAACTTTTTACTATGAGAGTAAAGGGACACTGGAACAAGATTCCCAGAGAAGTTGTGGATGCTCCATCCCTGGAAGTATTCAAGGCCAGGCTAAATGAACAGCCTGGTTTAGTAGAAGGTGTCCCTGCCCATGGCAAGGGGTTTGGAATGAGATGATCTTTAAGGTTCCTTCCAATCTAAATAATTCTATGAGTCTATAATCTTGGGAATGATTCCTGTAAACCTAGTTTGGGTATCTGGAAGGTAGATGTCTAGGTTTTTCCTTTAATCAGTGAAAATCTTTTCTGCCTGTTCACATGATGAAATGTGAGTGTCCACTGTGGGGTGAGATGAACTGTGGTGTAAAATTCAGTAACTGGCCTGTTTACCTGCCCACAGAATCTAAATCACCCTTGGGTCACATGAAGATATATGAAGATTGTAGGCAGACGACTCTTTTTGGATAGCATTCAACCTGACCTTTTTGCCACGCATAAACTTTTTCTGCTGTGCTGGTGACATTAGAGGCAGCAGTGGAAAACGAGTACCTCCCAGGATGTCTGCTTTTGTATGAAAACCCTCTTGCAAGTGCTAATTTTCTCTGTGGAATGCAGAGGTTGCTTAGAAATATAGGTGATGTGGTGTCTACACTTGATAAGATGAATTCCAGCCTAGATACCATCAGCTACCATCAGACTCAATGCCAAGTTTCTTTAAATAAATAACTTGGGCATTTAATGTGCTTGAAAAATACTTCTATTGGTTTATTTCACTGTGTTGAGGATGAGGTCTCATCATAAATGACCACAAGCTTAGACTGATCTTAGCACAAACATAAATGCAAGGTCATCAGGACAGTAGCTGATGTCAAACTATAGTACTGAGCTCCAGAGCTAGATCTTAAAAATGTCAGCCTCTTCTAGCTTTCAGAGGCTTTGAAACTGGAGACCCAAGCCATCAAAAAAAGCAGGTACCACCTATACAGATTTCAGTGATCTAGGTCTAACCCTTCCAGAGTTGGAAGGGCTTTTCACAAGTAGAGTAGTCTTCTCTAATAAGAATTCAAACTCTCTGGACCTCCTGATGTTTATCCATTACTAGAAAAATATATGCTTCATTTCCCATTCCCATTAACATGGATATCTGTGGCAAAGGTGCCTGAGAACCAGCAGGTTTATAGATCTGTAGCCATATGAATTATCAGCAAGATGCTTCAAAGCCACTGGAGTCCGATATTTACATCTCCTGCACAGAGCCATCATGAAGTCTATGCATCACTTGAGTCCTACCTAAGCACTCAGCCAGGCTCTGCTCCCTCCTATCCTGTGCTGCAATGAGATCAACCCAAACTGCTGTAGCCATCAGCAATGTCTGTCTCAAATTTTCAGTGGAAAAAAACAAAAATTCTTTTTTTTTTTTTTATGTTGAGAGTTTTCTTATTTCTCAGGACAACTAAATAAATAAAAAGAGTGGCATATAGTAAAATCTTATACCTCAGTATTATATTCTCTCATAGGGTAATCATATTCTGATTTTTTCCTTCCATCTCATTTGGTGTTTTGCTGGTCAGAAAGAACTGAAAATATTTGCAAGAAACATCTGCAAACAAAGAAAATCCCTCAGCTTTCATGGAGAAAATTGAAAATAAAAACTTCAACAATAAAATAATACTCCTCCCTTCTATAATCTGAAATTAATAATGATTCAATAATTTTAAAATATGACATATTCAGTGAATGTCACTAGAAAATTACATTTTGCTTTGAAATAATAGTTCATAACTAAAAGATGAATAAATGAAGTATGATGAAGAGAAAACTAAGCAGTTTAAACTCATTATTTTAAAATATATTCACGTGATCTAATCTGATTTTTGAAATGTTTATCTGCCACATTTTCACAATTTCACTTTTCATCACAACTGGAACAAAAATATTAAATCAAGAGCAATCTAAAAAACTCTTCTCCAGTGGGGAAAAAAAAATCAATTCCCACCTAACTTTGACGTGCCACTTCCCAGTTTCTGATATATAATTAGAACAATATTATTTATCCATTCTGTTGCTAATGAAGATTCTCCTTTAAGCCAGTGGTAGTGGATGGTATTTGTGCTGCAGGAGAACCTAGTTTTTGAGCCTCCCTGTCACCATCAATTTCTAAGTGGCCACAGAAAGAAGTGTAAGAAACACCAGGAAGTCACAGACACCAACAGGTTTGTTACAAGAGCATTTGCTGCTAAGAATATGAACAGCATTGTTTCCATTTCCAACATTTTGACTCCCAAAATGTTCTCCCTGGAGCCATGCAAACCTGTTTTTGCAAGAAAAATGAATGGAAACAAGTTTTTTTAGGTGGTGGTGTTTGCTTGTTTTTTAGATCGATCAACACATGGGGCTGATATTTGGAATATGTTTAAAGATTTCTTAGATTTTTGATATATAAACAAGTAAGAAAAAAAAATACCCCAAAACGAGTAGGTCTCAGATCCAAGAAAACTCTTTATTAGTTCTTGGGCAAGATTCAGAGGTTTTTTCAAATTGGGAAAACTCTGCTGGTGAAAGCCAATATCTTTATGAGTCTCAGAGCAAACAAGGGTGTGAAATTAAAAAAGAGATATTTTTTATTTTTATCTATGAACCTGTCTGAAGCAGGAACGCAGCTTTCTCTGAGTAGAACCCCTAGAGATTCACAGTCCCTACTAACCCTTCAGCCCTGTGCATTCCTCACCAAATAGATGTCATACATCATTTCTGAAACTCAGACTGCAAATGGGAGCGTTTCCTAGAGGCAGGAGTAAACGACTCCCCTGATATGTCTTTCTCATATATGGCATTCCACCACCTATTGTCCACTCCTTATGCTTCCTTCTTCCTGGTAATACCCCCAAGAGATGGCTGATGTCCCGCAAAATAACCAGAGAATGCATCTTTAATTGGGTCCAGAAGAAACTTTATTACCTTGTAGCTAGCTTCTTTGGTTTTTTCTATAACAAATTATCCTAATGATCTGACCCAGGACCAGATGTTAATTGCAATGGAAAGTAATCAATTTCCTTTACTGAGCGTGAACTCATTTGCAAGGTTAGTCAGTGAGCAGATATGGAGTTCTTAATGAGGCAAGAACCTAGCAGACCTTCTGGGTTCCTTGTGTCGATTCCAGGTTTACTGCATTGCACCCATTTTCACACTGCCCTTCTTTAGCCAGGCCACCCTATTAAAAAAAAATAGCAAAAACAACCCTGCAATCTGTCTGTGATCACTTGGTAAAGGATGGTAAAAAAAAAAAAAATGCAACAACCAGAGCCATCAGAGAGCAGTAGATTCTGAGACACAAAATCACCCTCTGTATATATAAAAATAAAAATAATAAATATGTAAATCACACGGGAAATTATGGCTAACTTCATGTTGTTTAATAGAGGGTATTATTATAAATATGGGAGATGCTCAAACAACAAATTAAGCCTGCAGTATTCCAAAAAGGAGCTCAGAGGACGCAGCCTAAATTCTAACTTGGCTGCTGTCTTCGGTGCTTCTGTGCTTTTGTCTGGATTTTATATTACCACTGAGCACAGCTTTAAGAGGGAAAGGTTGGGCCATCCAGAGTGATAAAAATATAAAGAGGGGAGGGCAATAGCAGAAGGAGGTATTTAATCTTCCAGTGAACTTCTCAGAAGATAGTTTAGCAAGAAAAAGAGCTTTTGGTGGGATTGGATGCAAGGAGTATTTTCCATCCTGGGGAGGATAAGTGGCTGTGTGTTCAGCAGTCACCAGGATAGCTGTAACCATACAACCTCTGGTGTATTTGCACCAGTGGAGCTGAAAATTGGAGTAAACACCATTGTTGTGAAGAGCAATTTAGGCTGTTTACCTAGGGGTTGTAGTGGGGCAACTGCTGCTACTGCTGCTCATAGTAATTCTCCAGTCTGCCCTGGCTCTGTGAAACAACATTTTTAATTTTTAAATTTTTTTTTCTAATATTTTATTTAGAGAGAGCTGTCCAGCTCTCTCTAAATATCTAATTCTAAATCAAGCCTTCCTGCTTTTAAGCCAAATTTTTGGTGTTAAAATCCCATATCCACCATTTTATGTATGAAAGTGGACCATAAATTTAAATCAAGGTCTCTTATAAGCAAGCTTGGTTTTAAAATATTTAAGAATTAGCCCCACTGCACCAAGACTGAACCTCATATTTCTGTTAATCAGTAAACCTTAGATTGGAAATCAAATAGTTTTTTCCTTCAGGGTAATGTTCTACAAAATACTCCAAGGTATACAAGCTATCAGAACAATCTCTGTCCCAAGGATATATGTGGACAAGAAGAAGAAAAGCGTGCTACCAAGTGAGTGGTAACAATGCCTGGGACAATAATTCACTTGCAGAAGGAAGTGTCTCTCATCTACAGTCCCAGTCCAAATGATTCTTGTAATTCACATTTTTGGGACTGGCAGTTCCACTCCTGCGAGATGATCAAGTGAAACCAGACTTGAGGGCGATGTACTATGGAGGCAGTGGAGGCAGGGGAGCAAGAGAAATCTAAGGGAAGAAGGATTAATCAAAGTGAAGGAAGGGGGAAAAATATCCAACTCCATGATATATTTTTATACATATCTGTTATAGCATCTAATTGCAAAACTGAAATTTCAGTGGCCCCCAATGGAGATACATAAAGCACTAGTAATTTTCAGTGCATTCAGCTAGAAAGGGGTATTGAAAGGTGCATTCTGCACCTGTCTACACTAATAAATATTGGTTCTGTAAGAGATTTTCTCAGTGATGAGATTTTCTCAGTGATGAGGTCTCCCCCATATTGTGCCTATATTAAAGACCCCTTCAAAGTCCACACGTCAGGTTGTTCTGCAACAAAAAGGACAGGGTTTGACAATGCCTGCAGCTTTCCCATTTGTGTGAGGTGAACACAGATCCTGGAGGTGAGGGGGTCTGCCGTGAGTGGGGAGGAAAATGTGTTTCTCACATGTATTTTCAGGGACAAAATCTGAGCAGGGTATTTAACAAGAGGTGCCTTTCCTAGCAAGTTAAGTTGATTGGGAAGGATGCTTAAAGAAGAAAATGTATCACCATTCTGACTGAGAAAAGCAAATGTACATCAGCTCTGCTCACAACTCTATGTATGCCCCGGAGTCATCTGAACTCTTGCAACAGGAGCAAACTTATTTTATTAAAGTCCTTTCCTAGCAGGCGTTCAAGTTCTCATCTTGCCTGTTGGTACATTTGAAGTGGAAATCAGAGGAACAAGTGACTGTCAGAATTTGTGAGAAGATAGGCCTGATAACTACTTGTAGTGTTGGGCATTGAAGAATTTGGGCCATTGTGCTGAAGAGGCAGCCTTGAACACAACCAGATCCAGCCCTTGATTCCACCATGCCCCTCTCTGGCTGTAACAGGGGAGAGAGAATTGCCCCTGAGGCTATCAGGTACAGGGCTGCTTTGGCCAAATTAATAAAAGTGCAGAGAACATCTCAAACCTCTTCACCTGGATTTTGACCTCCCCTGCTCACAGCTTTGCAAGCCCAAAGCCCGTTCATCTGCCTGTCAGACGCCAGCACAGATCTCTGCATGAGTAATCACTGCAGATCCAAAACACTGCATGTGACTTAAATGACACTTTCTCCCTCACTTCTCCTTTCCCCATCTCACCCAAAATAACAATGACACGACTGCTATTTTCACCTGCTCCCCAGAAGAGATATCCAAAAGCACTTCCCTGTCTACTTATTACCCCTCCTTTCTCTTCAGTGTCTTTCTCTTTCAAGAAAGAGATTTTTTTTTTTTTCTGGACAATCAGCAAATGTGCCCTCACTTTTTGCTTACAAAAAACTTTTCAGCAGAGGATGTTGAGAGTAGTTACCAGGGAATGCACTAAGTCATTAAAATATATCTGCAAAGAAACTGCAGGAAATATCACAGGTTCATAACCTCTACCATGAACCCCAGACCCCACACAAACACATTTGCTTGTTCCACAGAGGGTCAGCTTTGGACAGGGTCAGACAAATTGAGCCAGGCTTATTAGCCTGGGCTCCCAGCCAGCATGCTGGAGCTTGTGGCAGGGTGCAGAGGCAAGGTGTGGGTGGTGCAGGAGGTGGGAAAGTGCAGACAGCATGGAAAGAGACAGTTGGAGGCAGTAAGAGGAACCTGGGGCACAGAGTGAGAAAGCAGAGGATGCTCAGGAAATGAGGAGGAGGGGCACACCAGGAGATGCGGTCAGAACCAAAACAGTAGGAGCACATGGAGGAAGAAGAGATGGCAGCAAAGCATGGATGAGGACACTGCCATGGTGCTGGCTTTAGTCACCCACTCCAGTGACAGCCAGTGTGCTGGTGTCACCCCTAGACAGAGCACTAAGCCAGCTGTGCAGTGCTGCATGTGGGGAAAAAGAACCTTCTTCCTGACCCCTGCAGGCAATCAGTTTATGCCCTGAAGCATGAGATTTGATTAGCCTCATTATCTCAGCTTACATAACTGTAAACGTTATTAATGGTAATAAAATTATCTAGCCTGTTTTAATAATACAGCCACAGTATTTGTCTCAATGACCTCCTGTGGCTGTAAATCCCACAGGGGACTGGCACATGGCATAGTGGTTCTTTTTATTTATTCTAAATTTACCAGCCATTAATTTCACCAAGTCACCCCTTGTTCTCCCATTATGGGATAGAGTTAGAAGAAGCCGATTACGTCTCAGTGCACCTTTCCTAATGCCAAACACAAGTAACTCCAAGTCTGACTAATAAGTTTGGGAATAGGCACTACCAGGCCTTCACGACTTGGGATTAATCCTCTGTCCCTAGCTGTCAACTAATGTATTCCCATGATATCATGGGACTTGGCTCAAACTCCTTAAAACTCACCATGCAATTAAGGAGATTTAGTATCCTGGATGTGAACTCATCAATTACCTGAAGCCTAAGCTACAATTTCAGCTTCCAAGTGTCCCAAAGCAGCAAAACTTCCCTGATCTCTGCACAGAGGTCTTTGCCAGGGAAGATGCAGCAGCACAACTTTAGATTTCAGCCATAGTATCTTACTCCATCTCTGATCTGCTTTCTGCCTCTGCAGAAGCAACCAAACCACAGTGCAAATCTCCCTCTTCCAGTGGGTGATATTTACCCCAGAGGTCTTCCTTCAGCACATTTTAGGGAGTGCTCACATGGGAGATGGCCACAAATTCTTCCTTATTTGATGCATGCTTGCTCCTTACTATGAGAGGTGAAAGAAACTCCTGCCTTGTCTTGTCTCATGCCGAGAAATAGCTGGACAAATCAAATAAAGAATGAGAGAATCACGTATTCTTTGTCTTGCCTGCAGCAGATTGTACCTGTCTATATAATTTCTATGGAAATTCTGAGAATCTGTTCCTGTACTCATACTTTGAAATATAAAGAATGGTATTATGGGATGAAGTTAGGGATAATTTTGAGAAGAGAGGAGTTACTATTCTATTGTGCTTCCATGTACCGTGCTGCACTGTGTTCTCACATATGGTGTGGGGGGAAATCATAACTTCAGTGTTATCTTTCAGGAGCAAAGATACAATGAGATAATTCATATTATCTGGGTTGTTTGTTTTTTTTTTTTTTTTCTTAAAATAGGTTTTGCCTGCTTGATAAAAATACCCAATGTAAACATTTCCTCATTGCCACAAATGAGGTTGTCCCTAAGCGACTAAACCAAAATAAGCCTGGCTGAAAACAAACAGTAAGGTCAACAGGGAGGTTGTGCTGGAGGTTGGCCTAACATAATTCACATCTTAGGTTAAACCCTTCTGTTTCTTCTTCCTCCATTTGGAGAAACCATTTGTAGAGCACTGCTGATTCAAATGAGAAACCAGGGTGAAGTATTGCTGCAGCTTGTAGGAAATCCTTCAGAAACCATGCTGGGGGCAGGGAGCAGCAGTGGGGTGAAGGATGAATTTTCTCTGCACACCATGACTGCAGCATTTGCACAGAGGGTGCCATATGAGCTGTTTTGTGCTACTTTCTCCTTTCTCCTGTTGCTGGTTTTCATCAACAAAAGGTGTGCAACATCCAGACCTGTTGTAACAAAATGACTCCTGAGACTTCTACATGCTCTTTTTAGTTTTGGGAGGGAGGGAGTGTGGGCTCCTGCCTGAGGTCACAGCTGCCAACGGGTTGCCTCCCTTTCATCTGTTTGACCAACAACTCTTCAGTCCCAGGGCTGAGTCCAGCCAGTGTCCTCAGGCCAGGCAGAATGGGCGTCCCAGCTCCTCAAAGGGGACAGCACAGTTCCCATAAACCCTGACAGCTTTCAGAGCAAAGGCAGGTCCAGGTGAGCCCTTTGGAGAGCCAGCATCCTCTGGGCCTTCCTTGTGCAGATGCTGCTCCTCAGTACCAGTACAGCAGCTCAGATCTGTGTAGATAAACTCCCCAGACTGAAGGCAGAGCTGAATTCCCAGTCCACAGCATTGACCTACTAGTTAAGCACTGCAGTGCCGTTTGCTGGATTCCCAGCGTAAACATATGCTTTCAAACACAAATTGGGATTCTTCTAACAGATTAAAGCTGTTTTCCTTCCCTGGAAAACAGCCCATGAGGAAGGGAGCTAAAGGCTCAGCTGCCTCACTATGCTCCCTGGCTCAAGAGGATTTAATATTCAAGTCACCAGCTTTCCATCCCCCCTTCCCCTCTGCCCGCCCCTTCCCCTCCTCACCCCCTCCTGCAGACCAACTCCACGTCTGTGCCTTCCTCCTACCGATTTCCCTCAGGTCAGAAGAACTCTGTCATCAATCCCCCACTGAGACTTATTTCCAAAGATCAGCACTGACCCAGAAGTCACTTGGCACCGCACCATCAGAACAGCATGTGCCAGTGCTGCTGAGAGGAGAATCTCACAGAGACCGGATTCAGGATGTCGGGCCGTCTGCTAAGCACTTGTCAGGTTCCCATATTTCAGAAAGAAGTCTTTATGCAGCTGACCTGGTGACTGGAGGATGTATTTATAAAAAAACACACAGGGGTCAGGCTGGTTGACCTTGACGTAACACTCGGCACTGCTGAGCAGGAGGGACAGGGCTGATTCCCACCTCTCACTGCTCGCTCCCAGGGGCAGGAGCAGGGCAGGAGATGGATGCTTAGAGCTTGGAGATGGGGATGGGAAGGCAAATACAGTCAGTGTTGGGGGTGTGCTGTGGGATGAAGGACTGTTAGGACACTGGAGAGAGATGCATGTGAAGTATCAGATGAATTCTGCACCTGCTTGTGTACAGAGACCCCAGGGCCATGGGGAGAGGAAGGACCTACATGTCAGGGTTGATGTGAGGTAGGGGCCAGGTAAAAAGAATTATTCAGCTCAAGAGCTGTCACTAGAAGCCCTACATGACACAGTGTTATCTTTCCTACTCTGGGACTTGCATTGCTGCTTAGTGGACTACATGTTGGTCAGACACCTCCATCTGATAGAAGAAAGCCCAAGGAAAAGAGAGAAGCAACAGCAATGTGCCGTAAATTTACTTGGTCTGGGAAGCAGCAGGCCAGTACCTATATGAAAGATAGTTTGTAAGCATAATTCAAAAAGTAGCTTAGATTTTTGTGAAAAGAAGAATAGAGCTCTGTACTACAGCTTAAAGAGGACCTTCCTGGTAAAACATACAATGCACAGGGATACCTTGGTGTGGAGAAACCAGTCCTTCCACCTCTCACTTAGTAAGTGGTGGCTGCACCTAGCTCATAATCTCTCAAGGCAATGTAATCCTTGCAAAGGAGGGTGTCTTCTTCACATAAGAATCAAGTACAATCAGCAAACATCACTCACACAATCTCTGAGGCCAGAGCCTGAACAAATTGAAATATTTTTAATCAGCCTAAATACATCCCTTGGTGCCTGCCAGCTTAGAAAACACAGAGCTCTTTCAAACCTGGGGCCACTGCATTGCATGCTGCATGCAGGTGTGGGACAGCTGATCCCACAATCAGAGCAGGACAGATAGAAAAAAATGCTCTGGTTTGGAAACACAGATGCCAACCATAAAGGAAACTTGTGACAAGATGTGACTGTTCTGACTGTGCTATCTGAGAGTGTCCCTTTTCACTGTATACAGGGAATTTGTGACATAGAGCATCAGTGCTGACTTCATCAGTGTTTGCTGGTGTCCCTAAGCAGTCAAGCACCAAACAAAAGTGAAGTTTATTCAACCATTATCGTGGGTCCAGATGTGAAATTTGAATCACAGCTTTTCACTGTGGTTGGTCAGAGAATGACACATGCTGTTATGGCCCTATTTTCCGGGGTGAACTAAACACATTTTTGTGGTGATATTTCTAGTTGTCATGCTCACAACTCTGAATTTTGAATCCTCTGAATACTGTTAAATCCTCAAGGGCTTAAGCATTCAGAAGACGAGAAAAGGCCACTAATGGGAGATGGAGAAGGAATTAAAAGGAGACACAACATAATGCATAGCTAAACACAAGCACACACAAACACACAGACAACCAACTCAGTCCTACTTTGAATGAAATCACTCTGGGAAGAACAATTCCTTTCACTCCAGGAAATACTGGGTGAATTTCTCCAGCCCATGTTATGTAGGTCAAAGCAGATTATCGCAGTAGTCCTCAGGGCTTTAACATCTATGAATATACCCAGCTGATTGCTGAGCAGGCCTGTGGAGTGGCTTGGTGTAATGTGTGCTGATACTGTTCAGACACAGAGGATGGGTACATGCCTGAGCTAAGAGACTGAATTGTTTTGGGTATAACTCACAATTTTCAATGCTGAGATGCTGTATTCTCATGGCAGCATTTACTTACTTTCCCAGCCTTCACTTTGGTTTCTGTGCAGTCTGGGAAAGGGATCCAAGACTTCAGTGTCACTGCAGATCCATGGGACAGCATTTCTTGGCAGCAGCATACAAATATCTTTTCCTACCCTATTCTCAGGGTAGCACAGGTCTGACACTACGTTGGTCCCACCCCAGGCCTCGTCAGCTGCATGAGCTGGCTCACCTCAAGAGCTCTTCAGGAGCTGGACTCAATGATCCTTGTGGGTCCCTTCAAACTCCAGATATTCTCTGATTCTATGTCTGTGAAAAACCCTTAAGCCTAATGAGTGCTACACTGGTGCAGCAGAGAGAGAGCACAAACATGCAGATAAGGGCAGGGGATGACATTTCCCCAGCTCATGGCAGCTGGCCATTGGAGCTATTTACTTACATTATCCAAACATGTCCTTCTCTGTCCTGTCTTAGGAGCTGTGGTGATTGATACGGGGCTGACTTCAGACACCGCTCCCCTCTAACCCGGCTGAATGCCTCAACAGTGACGGCAGAAGGGCTGAAGACGCTTCCTTTCCCAATGTCTTGACAGAGAATGGCTCCAGCAGGAACCAGACCTGGCATCTGTTGCATGTTGTGTTAGGACCCCGGGCTGTGAGCTGTAGCAGCATGGAGCAGACATGCCTTCTGCTCCACTGCCTTGTCTGTGGGGAGCAGCAGACGCTGGGGAGAGGGGGAGACGGGCACCGCTACAGATCCGTTATCATAAAACACCAGGAGCCTGGAGTCAGGGCACGGGCCAGGTCTTGAGGCATTTTAGTCTGCACTATCCCAAGAATGCTTCCAGCTAATTTTCGCTGTCCTCTTCTCCCTCTTCCCCCTGCACATAAGGGCTGAGTTATCAAATCCTCAGTATTCATCCCACAGTACAGGTAAAACCAACATTAATTCTTTGCACTCCCATCTCACAATTTCTATTTCAGCACCTCTCAGTATCTTGGGAGACAGCCTTTATACTCTGAGCTTAGCCCACAGGTAAATCCTCAGAGGTGGCTGTTTCCACTCTTCCTATGCCCATTGCTCTAAGAAAATATAATAAGAAAAAATAAAAATATGCCCACATTAGTATACAGAGAGAGGCAATTTATACAGGGCATTAGGCATGCAGTACAAATGAGAGTACAGGAAGAGAAGAGTGAATGAGGAATGTTTATGGAATAAGTTAACAACTGGGAATGATGTTGCATTTTCCATGCAAGCAGACAGACAGATATAACATGGTCCCAATAGGGAAGAATAAATCCCTGTAGTTTGTGGCCTACTTTCAGCTTCATTAATGGAATAAAGGCCAGGAGGCATGATGTCATGAAATTAGCTTCCTAATTAAACATTGCCTTTGCCTCTCTTCCCCTCCTTTCTCTGGATGAAGTCAGTGGCTTTTCTGGCTCAAAGTGCTTTCTATTTGTCAAAGATTGAAGCTTCTTCTGAACAGGGTATTTAGATGTCTTTACCAACATCTCACAACTGCATGTTCTGCAGTTTGAAACCTGGACACTGGCACCCTGGCTTTTCTTCCTAGGACTCCTAGAAAGCCCAAGAACTTCTCAAACATACCCAAATTCTTTCACAAACCTGCCCATGCAACTTTCTCCAAGAGCCTTTGAAAGACTGTGCTAGGCATAGCTATTAAGGATCCTGAAGTAAATTTGCTGTCTGGAACTCTTCAATGAACTAGTGCTTGCTCTGAATTTGTTCTTTCATCTCAACTTTTCACATAAAGAAGGGTCAGAACACCCACCACAACTTTGGACTGTTTAATCCAACTGAGTGATGAGCCTGCCTTGCTGGGTAGCAGGTGACTGGGTCTTTGTTGTCCTGTCCTCTCCTTATTACCCCATGTCCACCACTGGTGAAGAACCAGCCTGATGATGAGATGGAAACAGATTAAAAATATTCCTTCCTTCCTTCTTAGACATGTGCAACAATATTGAGAAGCTGAGTCTCTGCCTTGTAAAAAACCACCAGAATCAGGCTGTACATATCAGCTCCAACACTGTCTGAGAGAAGGGAAGAAGTACTCCAAGAAGAACTTCCACTAAAGAAGGAAAGATTTAGCCTTCTTTACTTTTACAATATGTTAATTGGTAAAACTACCTCCATAGCTTGTTCTTAATGTTGTTCTTCTTGTTCATACACAGAAGAAAAAAATAAAGTATTTCCCCCTAGTCTATAATTGTTTACAATAGTAATTCCAGAAAAAGACCAAAATTCATTATTATCATAAAAAAAATTGGTCACAGGCTTCCAAATTAATCCAAAGTTTGTTGCAGCCTAGTAGGCCCTTGTAATATTCTTAGGCCAAATCCTTATCATAGCTATAATCACAAGCAAACTATACCTCTCCCAAGTTTCTCTGCATCCATAACTGGCCTGAACGAGTTTTTTACTTTTTTACTGAATCTACAATATCGGGAGTGCACTAACCTTTCCCCCAGAAAATGTCCATGGCCTTACTTTGTCCATTCAGCTAAAAAAGCTGCAAATACAGTATGGCCATGAATAATAGAGAGCCCAAAATAAGATGTTGCCAAGAGTGGGTGACTCAGGAAGTGGTTCAGACATATGCATGAGAACATTTAGCCCTGCAATTCATCAAACGTGGATGTGTTGCTCATATTTATCATTTTTATTCCAATACCAAAGCAGAATCTACTACATTTATTTAAGAAGTTACAGCTCCTGCAGTTGTAGCTTCTTGAAGATGAGGACACCCCAGTGTGAGGCCACAGTTCCACTCTCTTTCATCACTTAGGTGTTATGATGGGAGGTGTACTGATATATCTCTGTGTTAGGGCTTGTGGTGTGGGGCAGGAGTGGAGTGCAATTTCAGGTGGGACAAGGCTCTAGTTGCTCATTTTAATCTCCACCCTGCAGGCACTGGAACCACCCCAGGGTCTCATTTATCACCTATGGGCTCCCCCCTTCCCCTAAAGTTCCACATGTAAAAATGTGGGGATTCAGAAATTAACTGAACTGCCCTGAAAAGATGCATCCTTAAAGTGTGGCTGAGATTCAGGGCCTCAAATTCCCTTAGCCCCAGCTGTCCACCCACATTTCATGAACCACATTGATGCTGATAAACTGAGACACCAAGCAAGAGAGATGCCCAAGGTCATGAAAGGAAGGGGTGATGGGGCTGTGTGCTAGCGATACAAAATGTGAGCAGCAGCCTTAACCCCAAAGCAAACATCCTCTCCACTCTGCACCTCTCATCCCCTCTCCCCCTTCCTGCTCTGCCATACAAGTCCCAGTGTGATACTACTACAGGGCATCCCTGTAATGTATGTTAAGTAAGTGTGTGTCTCCGGGTGCGCTTGTCTCCCATCGAGATGGAGTTATTTTCTCTCACTCGGCATCTTTTGTGCAGGTGCATGCTTTACAAACAGAAAAATCAGCACTCTGCAAAAGTGTTTCTGTTAACATTTATCACCCCTTCCCTTAGTCATCACCACAGCAGCCCTCCCGGGGGAATGGGAATGCTAATTCAAGGGAAGATGTAATGCCAGACCATTGGGAGCCCTGGATTAGATCAACAACGTGAAAGAGAGAAGGAGGAAAAAAGAGAGAGCCAGGAAGGGAGAAAGAGTCCTAAAGACAGAGGCAGAGAAAGAGTTGAAGTCTCATTCCCTTTTATTGCAGCTCCATGCTTTTTAATTGTTCCGCCTGAGTAAATTCTTCCTCTGTGATCCTGTTGTTAATGAAAAAGTCCATTGCGGTCACTCTGATGGCTTTAAGCTTATGCTTGTACAATGGTTTCTTGAATCCCAGAGCTGTTAATATATCTGGAGTGGAGCAGCTGCAGGGCAATCTATTTCTATGATAATGTGTATACAGAGTTTTTTTATCTTTTATCTTTTTTTTTTTTTTTTTTTTTTTTTTTTAGGTACAGGGAAGGGAAAACAAGAGTGGTTGCTAACTGTTATCCTCTTTCGTCTCCTTCACCTCTGATCTTTCTTCTAAATATTTCTAGATGGTCTACCCAGAGCCCCAGGTATTATTATATAACTTCAGTTTTGATAGCCCAATGTTAAGGGCTGAGGCTTTATCTATAACTGAGTGGTATAAAGCTCAGTGTTGCCATTGCAAAATTATAAGTGTACAATGGTTAATCTCTATAAAGGACTAGGCTGGTAAAATGAAAATCCTAAGATATCCCAAAGTACTTTTGAACTGCATCAAAACCTCTGGTTCTGAAATCTAGGAGTTAAATTATTCCACCCTCCAAGACTTCCCATAGTACAAAGGGATTAAAATTGAAAACTGGAGTTTCACCTTATAATATTGTAAAATGTTATAATATGAAACAAAAAATTTTTTCACACTCTGTCCAAAACTGACAACACTCATGTTTGAGGTTGTAGCATCACATGGAAATCTATTATAATTTATGCCAATGTAGTTAAATTTAGTGTTTATTTCTCTATCACACAGGTTGATCAAAAATTATGTTCTCTTTTCCCCTCGATTCCTCTTTATAAAGAAAGTTTTGAAAATTGACATGAAATAACAAGCTGAAATCTCCTAAAATGTGCCAACTACTTCTGAAAAGGCAACAAACTTTCAACTCTACCCCTCAACTTCCCCCTTTAAAAAGTCAAACACATTTTTGATGGAAAAAAATAGCTACAGTTTTCTAGTACATAATATTCCCATTTTTAGCAAGGATAGTAGAGTGAGGATTACCCTACAGAGCTAAGCATGACGTGTAAATACAGCACATTGAGACACAGAACTTTGCTGTATTATTTGTAGACATCCTTCAGATCTAATTTGCATAAAAAAAGGAGAGACTCTCTTTAATTATATGCAGCAAAAGCATATTTAACTTGAAGACACACAATGTCTTCTTAAAAATCTGGTGAAAACAGAGAGCTCTTTGCAGGCAGTCAGGATGGCAAGTCATCTTCTTTGTGCTTTTTAATATTGTCCAAATCCAAATAATCCAAATCTCAAACCTTTAGAAGCATTGGCATCACAATCTCAACCTTGGTGAAGGGTGTGGCCAAAATACAGCAAAAAAACAAGTTTCCTTTTTTGTTCTTTGGCATACTATGAAAAGGATAATTGCTCTAACTTTCCCCTACCCCCCGTTATTGTTTAGAAGAAACTGTCAAAGAAAGGCAACCTAACAAAAAACTTGACTCAGTTTGTCACAGACGTACGTTTGGGGCTAAAAAGGGCAATGGCACTTCACATATGCTCACTGAAGAAAAGAACATTTGGTGTTTGGGGACCTTACTACCTTACTAGATGGGTTTTGTAATTAAAAAAAAAAAAAAATTCGGTGTTAAACCAGAAGAGTATAGCTATATATATGTTTTTTTTTTTTTTCCTCTACTTATATATGATATGGCAAATATTCTTCTAGTAAAGGCAGGAAAATGAAAGATTCAATGACCAGCTTCCTGCAACTATGCATTTTTTTCAATCTAAAGACAACACTGTGTCAGTGAAAGGTCTTGTTTGAGCAGCTGGAGACTTGAAGATTTACATTTTTAGGCAGTGTAAAATAGTTGGCCAATAAGACCAACTCAGAAAATGACGGGAAAATTTAATCTGAAGCTTATTCAAATACTTGACCTCTATTTAATTGCAGCCCAGCTAAGATCCTTAAGAGTGCTCTACCTGTCCGGTTGTTGCAGGTTATACTCTACTAATCACTCCCCATATTGAATTAAGTTGACACTGTATCTGCAATTAAAAATAAATGTGACAGTGCAAGGAAGCAAGTGGCTCTTATTCAACAAAAACAAGTAGTGATTCATCTGTAATCTTTTGTATCAGGCACACCACCTTTACTGTAGTGAGTTGTGCTACTCAGTCAAGCTTCTGTTGACATGTTTTGACAAAATTTATTTCTTCAGGTTGTTTGCTTGATCCTAGAGAGCAAAAGATAGAGCCCTGCTGTTTTATACACTGTATGAGTTCCTAATAAGGAACAGTGTCTTTTCCCTGGAGGACTTAAATTAAAAGAGACATGACAGAGGATAGGAACAGCAATAAAAGCAAAGACAAAAGTTGAAGGGCATCGTTTTCAGAGGATGTTTGGATACTAGAAACTTTCAGGGGCCAGTTCTTTTGGTTGTCTGGAAGAGGACATTGGAGTCTGGTGCAAATATCAATTCTGGATAAGGAGGCAGGACAGCTGGGTTTGGTGCTGTGTGGATATATCTCCTGGCTCCAAATGAGCACAGGCATTTGTACCTCAGAGCCCCCTCTGGTGCAGACATTGCTTGGAAATCACTCCCAAGCTCTGATGTCACTTTGTTGCTTTTGGAAGCCTTTTGAAAAAAAACTAATGCAGAAGGCTGGGTATGTGTAAATGAAACCAGGGATGGTGAATGGTGTTTGGTAGGGCTGAGCTGCAACACACACTACAGGCTTGGGGCTCTATTAGTGGCTCCAGAGGTCAGGTTTTCTATTCTCTGACAAAGGTACAAAATTCCCTTCTAGAGTCACCATTGGTGACTGAAGAGATTTGATTTAAAGGACAACATCAAACAAAAAATAATAAAATCATCATGGATCAAACTGAAACTAATATATCTGACTAGTTTAATGGCCAGGTCTTGGCACCCTATCTGGATCAGATGGATTTGTGAAAAATATTTGTGTTGTTAACCTACTTCTGTGTGGGCTTTGAGTTGAAATGGTGATGCTTCCAGGAAATATGCAGCTGTGTACAAGGAGAACAACTACTAACGCAAGCCCAGATAGTGATATGCAGCCAACTAAGCCAGTCTGTTTCCTTCTCCAGAAAAAAAAGTACAAAGTGTGTTGACTTGATGTCTTGAGGAGAAAAGAAAAACAAAGAAAAAAAAACCCCAAGAAAAACAACAACAACAAAAAAGCTGGACTCACACCAACTCAGCCTTTACAAAGTCCAGGCTTGGCCTCAACCTTATTGCAAGACAGAGATGAATGGAACAACTCCCTCTCCAGAGAACCCTACCGGCACATATCACAATAGTACCAGCTGAACTGCAGATGCTTTGTAGCAAGTAGCCTTTAAGGACCTGGGAAATCAGCCCACTGCCTTATTGAGCTATTACCTCCTATACAAATATTACATTTACTATCCACATCCTACCAGAGGCACTGCAGTTTTATTCTGGCTTACCAGGTACAATGACTGCTGCTCCCCTCTTGATCCTTTTCAATGTTTGTACTCCCCTGTCTCACTGTTCCTTGTTCCTGTTGTCCTCAGGAGAGATGGAATCACTCTGCTCCAAAACCCACTGCTGTCTACAGATCAGTGCAAAACTATAGGCACACATTTCCATTTGGCCATTTTTGTCTACTCTAGATCAGCAAAACCAGATTAGCTCTGCTCCTACAAGAAACTTTAGACTTTGAGACAAGCATTCCTGCCTTCAGTCTAAAATGAGAGTGAATATGACTTTATACACTCATTGCAAAGCTACACTAAACATCGTGCCTTTTTAGCTGCTGCAAGAACAGCAAATAAAAATGCAGCTTGCATGTTATAATTTTCAATACAGTAGTTGCTGGCTCAGGCAAAGCAAGTAAAGGAGGGGGGGGGCAGAAAACCCTGAAGGATTCTGGGTATTTTTTTTTTCCCCTTTTACCTCATTAAGCTTTGCTTCCAATTACATTTTAATGATGCTTGATGTCTTCTGTATGCTAGCATTTACTGCAGTCTCTTTAAATTTAATCGTCTTGATAATGGGTTACTCTGACACTGCAAATTAGGGGCTGAAAGAAACCTTTTGCCACATCCAGGAAAAGCTCTATGTCCACTCCGCGGCCTGTTGCTACTCAGCAAGAAATAGCAGCCTGGCATTGTAGTGTTCCTTCTGCCTCATGGCTTCCTGCTTCCTAAATGGTGAATTAGGATGAGCTAATCACACACGGGGGGGTAGGGGGAAGAAGAGAAAAAAAAATAAAGTTCATTTCTAGAATGTTGTTTTCTACCAGTGTGTGTGAAGCCACTTTGGGGCATGGGGCACCATTGTGAGCAGTTTGTTTTCCCCAGTTTTGTCCACCCTCATTGGGAGTTCTAATGGTTGGCTTGTTGCTGTAACTGGGAGCTAAAGGGAGTTTACGGATGTATTTTTGAAGATAGCCTTACCTTTTTCCAGCACCTCTCATCCTCATACAACAGGCATCTAGATAGTATCCACGCAAGCTGTAAACTCACAGCCGCATGTGGAAAGATGAAGAGTGTAAAATTAGAGGCTCATCACCCACATATTTTCACACTTGCTTGTGCTGTATTTTGGATACTGCTTTTGCTATCAGTTTATATGACTTCCCATCATCAAAACATCTAATCACCTAGCAACCACTGGGTCAAAACCCTTCCTAGGAGCTGAACATTTTCAGATCCCTTCTTATTCTAGGAGCACAATAAACAGGAAAAAAACTGCAGGAAAAGAAAAGAACAGAGACAACAAGAAAGAACACTTGGAAAGAAGTAGAAAAAAAAAATAATTGCCACCAGTCATAAGTAAATTCAGTGGTGTAGTGGGATTTAGGTCAGGTCCAGGTTCTGCTGAGATCTAGTGCCTCCCCTCCCTTAAAGTTTAAAATATTTATTTAAAACTCAGAGCAAAAAAAAAAAAATTCAAAAGTGCTTTATGGATTTGGCCCTTAATTCAACAATTGGTTACATTTCCCAGCTCTCTTTTGGTAATTGTTTAATTTACCTAATTATTATTTCACTAGAAAGTAAAGTCTCCAAACCTCATGATATCTTTGAGTGTATCAGTGGAATAGGTCCCTCTCCAGCCACAGAGACTAGCAGGGAAATAGTGCTTCATTAGCACATCGTTTGCCACTAGAAAAATAAACCTGCAGCTTCAGCTTGATCCCTGCCTTCTGAGTGTTCCTTACCCAACTCACAAACTGCACTGATAGTGGTGCAATAGACTCAAAAAAAGGGAAAAGTAGGGTGAAGACACCAGTTTCTCTCCAGCTGTTATCTTACACTGTTAATGGAGCTCAGTAGTGGAACAGGTAGAGTGATGAAATCATTCCCATTCTCCATCTCATAAGAGCATCTCTTCTGGAAAGAGTGGAATGTCAGTGAGATGAGTACACAATTTTGATTCAGAAGGTGGCAGGCTGGTGCAAAAAATGCAGATACTTCTCATTATGTTTACAGAAAGTAACTAGTTCGCTTAATGGCTGTCCCATTAAAGACAATAATTAAATAGATTATGGAAGCTGAACTAATCTAACAGCCTCTATGACAAAGACAAACATTTATGCTATAAATCTGATGGATATTTTTTTTCCCAATTTCTCCTTCTTGGCTTTTTTTTTTTTTCCTGAAGGAACTGTTCTGTTGTACCAAGGTCCATAATTTCAGGGTGGAAGAGATTACTCCAAAAGTCCCTGTGGACACCCTGTAATGGACCAATCAGTTTATACTTGCAGTATAATTCTCAATTAATAGCTGACTTTTCTAGTTGTGACTTTAATAAACTCTGATCCGTATAAAATTTACCAAATTGCTTACCTTGTTTTTCCCAAACTGGGAGAAGGTCTTCACTCTGATCTACCATCCTCCCACCCCCACCTTGCCCTGCTTTCTTAAAGAACCATGAAAGCACAATGGGATAATTGTGAATAAAAATACATTTGTGAAAGTGTTTGAAATTTCTAAATTTAGTATGAATTTGTCTCTGAAAGTTGGCAATTTTTCAAGTGGCTTAATCCCTAGTTCTTTCTAGTGCATAAATTTTACCTCTATTGTTTCCCTTCCAACCCAACTCTTTTATGCTGAAATAAATTTAGAAAGGAGAAAAAAAATTCCATCCAGAACTCACAAACCTTTTGATTTTAACCTTATAAATGAACTTGAAAGAAAATAATATACATTACTGCCAAGATGTCTCTTTTACATGCAAGCACTACTATTTTAGAGAAGCAGAATGTGCGGAAGGAAAATCCTGGCTGTTCTTCTCAGTCCTAAAATAACCCTCTATACATTTTTTATTTTTGTTGTTCATTCGTTTTTTTTTTTTTTTTTTTTTTTCTTCTCAGAGTTGCTTTTGTTTGTTTTTAAGGATCTGATTTAGGTTAAGAATGGCATAAAAACCCAATCAATATCTCAAGGAAAATGTCTCACTTCAAACAACGCTCAGCCTAACACATCTCCATTTGTTCAGCTTCCTTTCCATTTCAGTGCTATTTTAATGGGGTCTCCTCCCTTTTGCTCTAAAATAATCCCCTTACATCTTTAGAATCAATTTCTCAAAGGCCCCAAATGCCATCCTGTTGCTTCTCCAAAAGCCTTGGAAATGGACTGGAAACCAGAGAGGGTAAGGCTCTCTCCCCAGAGGTTTCAAATGCCCACTGATTTGAGCAGGCATTTGCTTTCTTGAGGAAGGCTATTCTCCTCAGCATGTTTGTATTTCTGTGTAAGTGCTATGCCAAGAACACAAAAAAATGCATAAAATATATTAAAAAAAAAGAAAAAAAAAAGAAAGAAAAAGAAAAAAAAAAGAAAAAAGAGTGTGTTGCCCAGCTCAGGGCTCCCAGCATGAGAAAGACATTGATCTATTGGAGCGAGCCCAGAGGACAGTCACTAAATTGACCAGAGGGCTGGGGCACCTCTCCTGTGAAGACAGGCTGAGAGAATTCAGGTTGCTTATCCTGAAGGAGAGAAGACTCCAGGGAGACCTTATAGCATCTTCCAGTACCTAAAGGGACTACAAGAAAGCTGGAGAGAGACTCTCCACAAGGGTTTGTAGAGATAGCATGAAGGGCAATGGCTTTAAGCTGAAGGAGGGTAGAGTTAAATTAGGTATTAGGAAGAAATTCTCTGTTGTGAGGGTGGTGAGGCATTGGCACAGGTTGCCTGAAGAAGTTATGAATGCATCCCGTTACACTTCTGTCCTGCTTCCAACATCAAAAGTTACCCCTGGGTTACTTTTCTGGCTTTGGATGAACATGACTCTAATGAATTCAGCTTTCACCTAGGCTCAGGATCAACACTGATATATGCAAGAAAAGTCTCTGTGAATCCATGAAAGTTTTGCTTTTTCATCAGCTACAGAATTTGTGCTTACTTGTGCTATCCATTTCTATTTTGAAAAAAACAGCTATCTCCTTCTATTCGCAAGTGGGAAGTTAAGGGATTTGGCAAAGCACATTAAATAAATCTGTGGCAAAATTATGATTAAACCCCCATCCTCTGTTCTGGTCTTTTTCCTCTGAGCTTTACTAGGTGATAAACTGATCTCTTATGACCTGTTGATCTAGGGCCCACATTCTCTTAATTATCATCTGGGCTGCTATTCCAATCTAAAATAAATAAATAACTAATGAGAAAAAAGGATTCTTTCTACAGATTCCCACTACCTTGAGTCTTGTTTTCCTCTCCACCAGCCCATTTATCATTCAGGGAATGTAAATAATTGAAAAGAATAGTACATAAAATTAATTGTAGGAAACACAGGCTTTTAAATTCTCATCTGCATTAAAAAATAAAACAGTGATGCTTGAGCACTCCATTTTGTAAAGTCACTTCCAGCAGACTTTCTGCATCTGCATAGAATTAGCCGCCAGACTTAGCAGCACCATTCAACCTGCGAAGATGTTCTTATCTGGCACCCATAGATCTATATCATAGGGAAGCATTAATTGAATATTTATTGACAAACACCAGAGAGAGGAGAGAAAGAGGCTGACTGAGGATGGAAGAAGATAGAAAGAGGGGAAAGTGAAGTTGGAAAAGTGGGAAGAGAAAGCTTATGCATTTTTTCAGGACATACTGGAATACTGTAAGTTTCAGGACATAGAGGCATACATTTCATGGCATCTGAAATGTTATGACTTTATAAAAGGACCTGAAGAAAAAGGGTACAACACTTTGTGCTGTTGCCTTTAGCACATCCAGGCAGGATGAACCCACCCAGCACTCCCAGTTACAATGATCATTTCCAAGGGAAAGCTCTGACACCTGCCCTCCATGCAAGGAATCAGTAAGTGACAGTGATCAAGCCTATCACAGGACCAGGCTAAATCCTAAACATCCTGTTTTACCCAGTTTTCCTAAGGAAACAGGATTTACAGAACCATGCTATGTTTATTACCTATCACCTTGTCCCATTCTTTCTCTGCCAATATTTCTTATAGCAGCTGAGCAATTTTAACCAAATTTGACAGAGTGAGAGAAAGAAAATTCTTCAAGACAAAAAAAAGACATTACTTTCCATGGTCATTTATGAGACTAGACAGCTGAGTGAAGGAAAGTTTTGTAAACCTCTTTTGAGAGAAAACTGAAGTATGTTCACCTTTTTATATTAGACATAGGGGAATCTACAAAAAGGATGTGATGAAAAAAAGGAGGGAGATTGGATAACATGGGAAACTCGGCCCCATTCCTTCTGTTGCACAAAGATGTTATTTACATTTTCAACCCTTAACTGCCTTCCAGCCATAAATAAAGCAATGTAACTGACGTCTGTCAGAAATGTTTTGTGCCCTCTCTTTTCTACCTCCCCCGCCCAAGGGAGAAACCAGTGTGAAGAGCAAGGACTTTGCTCTGAAGATTTTGTGGTGCTTCTTATGGTCTACTGTAGATGATGGGCTGATGAAGGGCAGCTGGAACAAAATGCTTCAGGATACTCTGAAAAGAGGGAAAACTAGAAAGGGAAGTAGAAACTGGGATAGAGCAAGAAACAGGGTTAATAAGGAAGGGAAAAGATGGATAAGGTAATCTGTGAATTCTGTTTGGGTCAAATGAATGGACTTAGGATCAGTGAAATCACAGCTTTCATTGGCTGTCATCTGAACCTACAGTTGTGTCACAGGCTTTGTATGGATGTGTAGAGTCCAATTTTCTCATCTCTCAGGAGCTGGGTACATGTAACTGGTTTTCAGATAGCTGTAGAGGGATTTTGGGCTGGAGGAGAGCAGCACCAGGATGATTGAGCATAACCATGCAAATGCCATCCAGAACCAGAACCAGAACCAGAACCAAAGTTCTGAAGTAATTTACACTAATGATGGTTTATTGCAAGGAGTGATTGTGTGACACCATGGGAGGGTAAAACAGAGGAAGACTCATGGAAATGAGATGAGGCACTAGGCTCCCAAGATAAGCAGTAAAGGCTATTTGAGAAGTTAAAAACCAAGCCAAATAAAATACTAAAAAAGACAAAGCAAGAGATACTCTCACTTTGTCTTCACTTCACTATGACTGTTCTAGTGACTTTCTGAATGTTGGTACAGAAACTTTTCCCCACATCTTTTTTTGGTGTTTTTTTTTTTTTTTTTCCTGGAAAAACTCCCAAACTTTCTTTCAGAAGACATTGAGATTCTCAACTCACATGCTGCTATTGACAGAAGACCTCAGGTTTGTTTGCACCTTGACTGGGAGTCAGATAATCCTGACAAAAACATTGCAGAGACACGGCAGCTTTGCTCTCGCCAGCAAACTCACTGATGTGTGGCCCAAGGGTGTGTGTGCCACTGTTGTGCTTCTCTTAAATCTTTGTTTTTATAGTGAAGGCATAGCAAAAAGACAGATGATGCCAACTCCAGCATGGGGGTTATGTGCCTACCCCTCTCCACAAACCGCTTGGGGTTGTCTCTGCTTATGAGACTCTGATAAAGGGATGTGTCCCTCTCCATGTTGTTGTCTATGGGCTCACTTTTGCTCAAAAATTCCTAGGGGTTGCCAGAAGGAAGGATGGTTCAGTGGTTAAGGGCTAACCGAAGGCTCAAGAGATGTGGTCTTAATTCCCTCTGTGGTTTCAGGCAAGACACTTAGCCCGACATCCACATAGCAAAATGTCAAAACACTGCATTTCAATGCAGTCAGAGACAGAGTGCTTTATGGTGGAAATGCCAAAGGAAAAAAACAAAACTTTTGTGTTTGGAAATTGGGCTTTTCTTTTCAAAATGCCTTTGTTTTAAAAAAAAGAAGAAAAAAAGGCCCCAAAATGGGGGCAATTAAGAAAAAAAAAAAAAAAAACAAAAACCAAAAACCAAACAATAATTACATAACTTTCTGACATTTGTCTTGTATGAAACAAGGCAAGAACGAAGCATTTACATTTATCCTGAGAAAGATTACATTTTTTCCTTTATTTCATATAGAAATGGTACATTTTGATTCAGTTAAATCTGAAGTTGGGTTTCTCTTCCCTCTAAACTGTAATCCTGCCTTGACCAACTAGCACAAAATTCAAGCTCCAACTTGGAAAGGATAAAGTTGAGAAGAACAAAGAAAAGAGTTGACAATGAGATAATTTCAAGTTGTTTCTTGTTTTGATAAACATGTCATAGATAAACAAAAAATAAGCCAGGGAGACAAATCTAATGGGGGTGAGAGTCTCTTTGAACATATGTTCTTGACTCAGAGATTTCTGAAAAACTGTGTAGTCTGGCTATCAGCCAGTTTCTCTGCTTAAGACTGATGTGAGAATTAATTAGCTGAAATGGTGAAATATATCTTTAATACACCAGTTATGTACATGTAACTTGCTCTGTTTATCTGTCTGTTCATTTTCTCTCCCTCTTTTTCTGACCCCCAGGGACTACTCACATAAGACCCTTTAAAGGCCCTTTGCTTGGTAAGATTTTGATCGTAACTTTCCTGTGGTGGTGGAAGAACTCTGGGAGGGCATTCAACATTTCATCCACAAAGCATTTAAAGGAAGGGAGAGTGAAAGACAGAAAGGAGGACAGAAAGAGAGAACTAAGGAATTCAGAGGGATGCATTATTCAGCATGCTTGGAAATAACCCTTTTCACTGGCTCCACTAAGCCCAAATGCCCTGGAGGTTTTCACTATCTATCTTTTTCCTATGCAGCTCAGAAAAAAAAGCTCACATCTGTCAAGATCACAGTTTCAAGAGTCCCAATTTATTCAGCTGAATGGGATAAAAGCGCCTGTTGGAAAAAGATTTGAAAGGGGAGTGGGGGAGGGAGACTGTCCAGTTCCTACATCTATCTTTCTAACTCTGTGTGCGTGTGTATAAAACACACTCATTCAAATACACACACAGGCAAAGCTGCCTGCTCTCCTTCCAGCACAGAACTGTTTTTCTAACTTCACGCAGGGCAGTTCTGCAAATCTCACATCTGTCAAGAGCTGGGCAGATTTACATGCATTGACCTATAGATATGCAACTTAAGCACATATGGATATGGTATAAGGAGATGTAGATATATACAGGAGGCTGAAAGTGTAAGGAGAAGGGAATATAAAAGAAAAGCTTAAAAATCTTGTTGACTTTTTTTAATCTCTGCCCTTCTTGATCTGCTAAATGCTGTCACAAAAACATTTATTAATATGCAAATTCTAAGTAGCAATCTGGAGCCAGTCAGGTTGCGCTAATTTGCACATTAATATCCCTCTTCTGGTTTGCCTTTGCTCTCCAGCGGAGGAGAGGAGACAGAGGAATCTCGTGCTGTATCCTTTTAAAAGGCTGCCACGGCGGTGGTCTGAAGTTTCATTTGAAATGCTGATGTATATTTGAAGAGGAGAAATACAAACACCATCCAACTCAGGTGCAGAGAACAGTCAGAGAGAATAGAGAGTGTACAAGAGAGCCCACTGGCTCATGCTTTCCCCCAAATCCCACAGCTGCGAAGAAGGCAGCACCACAATAAAACTGGTCTCAGAAAGTGACTTTGGAGTTCTGATTGTTCTCTCCTGTGGACTCATCTGTGTTTTCTGTGGCCTGGTTTTCTTCTGAGATTGATTTTCCTGTAGACAACACACTGGAGGGGAGACAGAAGGGAAGTTCTGGGAAGGGAAGTTCTGGGAAGGGAAGTTCTGGGAAGGGAAGGGAAGGGAAGGGAAGGGAAGTTCTGGGAAGGGAAGTTCTGGGAAGGGAAGGGAAGTTCTGGGAAGGGAAGGGAAGGGAAGTTCTGGGAAGGGAAGGGAAGGGAAGGGAAGTTCTGGGAAGGGAAGGGAAGTTCTGGGAAGGGAAGGGAAGGGAAGGGAAGTTCTGGGAAGGGAAGGGAAGTTCTGGGAAGGGAAGGGAAGGGAAGGGAAGGGAAGGGAAGGGAAGGGAAGGGAAGGGAAGGGAAGGGAAGGGAAGGGAAGGGAAGGGAAGGGAAGGGAAGGGAAGGGAAGGGAAGGGAAGGGAAGGGAAGGGAAGGGAAGGGAAGGGAAGGGAAGGGAAGGGAAGGGAAGGGAAGGGAAGGGAAGGGAAGGGAAGGGAAGGGAAGGGAAGGGAAGGGAAGGGAAGGGAAGGGAAGGGAAGGGAAGGGAAGGGAAGGGAAGGGAAGGGAAGGGAAGGGAAGGGAAGGAAGTTCTAGGAAGCTGGGAAGGGAAGGGAAGGGAAGGGAAGGGAAGGGAAGGGAAGGGAAGGGAAGGGAAGACCATCTCTCCAAGGAAGAGAAGAAAGAGAGAGGGAAGACCTTCCATAAAAAATAGTATCTGGAATTTGGTTGTAGCAGAATTAACATGTAGTGTGCTCAAAATATAGAAAGGCAGTTGATTATATAGTACTTAGAGTTATGAATCAACTTGGTCCTAGATTCAGGTATGAAATACCTTCTTAAATCCAAAAGTTGTGGAGAATTCAAGAAAATAAAATCTACCCAATGCTCCTAAATTTAAATGGCACACCTCAGAAAATGCCTGAGCTTGAACTTGCTGAAAGGGTACCAAAACTAAGTAATAAAATGCTTTTGCTTTGCTCTTACACCTTTATTTGAACATTTACTTACTGTCACTGTTCCAGGAGAAGCTGCTGGACAAGGAGGAGTTTTGGTCTGAGTCAGTAGAGCTCTTAGGAAAGGTGGGTTTTGCTTAGGTGAATAAATGTATGACAAAGCCTATGAGTAATCATGAAAGCTGTACACTAGGGTAATAATAGTGGTTGACCCAGCACTTATGGGTACATTCCTGCAACTTGCTGAGGCAATCCTGCTCCTATATTGGGTGTATTTCTTCTTGGAGAAGGTGAGGCTGGGGAATAGCCTTGAATTAGTTATTATACTTTATTAAGGTAGCTGAAGATTTTAGACTGTCAGTGCTGGGATATGTTTAGTTTAAAAAAATTGCTTTTACAGAGAAACTGAAACAATGAAGCAATAGACTGTCAGATTCTCTAATGGTCTTTCAAACCTTCTTCCAATCTTATGTCAAACTAAAAGATTAAATAACTGTGTTCTTCTGCATTCAGGCCTAAAACCAAGAGAAGACTGGCCTTGTGATATGAACCTAGTCAGTCACCCCTAGTATAACTTAAATTGATTGAGATCTCCATACCCTGGACTTATTTCTCCAGAGACTAGGTTGAGACCTTCCGCTTGCTCCTATCATTTGATAACAGCCACTTTTGCTCTTGACTGCCCTAAGTCAAATGCAGTCCAGAGACCCTGAGGTGAAAAGATCCCTTCCAACCAACTTGATCAATAGCCTGAGTCTGTTCTGCAAAATTGTCGGGCAGATTTGCCAGCGAGGTCACCAAGTGTATTTACCCGGACTTTCATTCATGGCGTTGATTGTAAAGCTCATGATATTTTATTCACACACTGCAAAAAGTAAGAGTTCTGTTATGGACTGAAGCCATGAGGTCCCTGTTAGTACAAGTTCTTCAGTCCCCATTGACAAATTTAAGTTTCTGATAAACTGTTGTAACATTGTATGCCTTTACACATACGCTTAAAGATATAAACAAGAGGTGAAGAAATGGATTTACTCATCTCATTTATAGGTACGAGGCAGACATTATGAGGATGAAACACATCTTGCATAATTTTAGCTACCTTGAACACAAAATACCTACTTTAACCTCCATAGTCCTCCTAGTCTAAATAGGAAAAACATATCTGTTGGAAGACATTTATCTTATTCTGAGACAGTTACCTGCATTGGGTGTGAGAGTAGAGGTACCTTTCTCATCACTGGCTGCAGAAGGACCAGAAAATCTAGTTTGGATTGCATGCATTATTTTGGGCAGTCTGAAATCCAATTATGTGATCAACCCTCCTTCCAGGAACTAAAATGCCTGTGTTCTTAATCCTACCCTTTGGTTCATGAGGACTTATATCTTGCTCCAACGTTTATCCTAGTGCAAAGTCAATGTAAAAATGCCAGCAAAAAAGAAGGTTGTTGTTTTCTTTTCCTCAGAACTATGAAAATAGCATGAGGAGAAAAGTACAGGATCCACTATAGGTACCATGGGCGCTGATGCAGAGATGGTTAGAGTGGGAGGTGTCTTTGGTGAAAGCTGGACCTACTGACAACAATTGCAGACAGGCAGGGGAAGGTGCAAGGTCAACCTGTAGATCACTGGAAACTAAGCACTTCCAATCCATTAATTAATTACACAGCTGGAAAGAGGGGACTGTAAAAAAAAAAGGTGAACACAATGACATTGCTGACAACAGGAGCCCTCTATTTATCAGTCATAATGAGCTTCTTCCACCCCCTGCATCCTCCCTCCCCCAGTGCTACAGCTGCACTGATGTGACTGAGCACTTGGGCTCCCTTCTCACTCCCCAGCCAGTCCCCTCCTTGCCACTGTGAAGGTGACTCAGTTATTCATATCAGTTAGGCCTGGGGTATCTCAGTCTGTACCAGGCTTCTTGGAGAGTAAACACCACCCCACTGATGCAACACATCTGCCTACTCTTTTCTTGGGATCCTTTACCCATCAGCTCCTTCCCTCCCCTCTTGACATCTTGTGCAATAAGCCCCTGGCTGGAATTGAAGGGCTAAAGACAAAAGTGCTACCACCTGCTCTGAATACTTGAAGCAAATGAAGTGAGAAGACAAGCACATTGAAAATAAAAGCTATTTTTTCCCCTGAAGTGGTACAGAATTAAAGCACTTGTTGCAGGAGATGCTGAGGGAACCAACAAAGTTCAGAAAAGTTCAAAAAGACAAACCAAAGAGATTCACAGGCCAATTAGTATCTACTGAGCCAAATTATTTCAGAACAGGATGTCTTTCCAACATAAATTTCAGTAGAAATGTTATTGCCTATTCTTGTGTTATGTCCCTAGTCACTACAACTGTTTTTATAAACAGAATACTAGAATAGATGTGTTCTCACCTCAATCAGACCCTTAAGCTAGAATGCTACTAAACAACACCCACAGCATGTGAGGCACAATTTAGACCTAAAACAACACCAGCATTTGTTGAGACACAGAGTCTTCCTTCTGGACTTGTCTAGCAGAATCCTCCACAGTGCTCCATTGCTGGGGAAGAGCCTTGTTATGTATAGGGAAACTGAGGCAGGAAAACCTACTTTTTTCAAGACAGGGTTGAGAAACATCACTTTTTGAAAAGTATACACCTTTTAGTTAACACAATCTTTTTCTTCCAGTGCCAACTTCATTAGGTAGCTTGGAGTTCATTCTGGAGAGGAGAAGCATGTAACATCAAATAAGATGGAATATTTCCAGGAAGGGAACTGTAAACTCCCCTAAGTGTCACCCTTTATGAACAGAAGAGTGGAAAGGTGTGGACTTGTCATTTAGGAGAGTGGAGCTGGGGTGCAGATGGTACAATTTTAATAATCTTCTCTCATTTGCAAAGGCTATGAAAAAGAACAATTCCTACTACTGTCTCCTGCTTTACTCCACACTAATGGATGCCTCTGAACTAGCAGAAGTCGTTCCCATTAAATTCCTGCATTATCAGGCCATTACTTGACAGGGCAAAGATTAATCACAAACTTTCAGGGGACCATTTATTCCATTTGCCAATCTATCTCTCCCCGTTACGCTGCTTTGGTTGTGTTGTCAATTTTTCAAGTGCCAAGGAGTTTGGACCGATCCAGTTTTCTGTCCATCCATCTGTCACACACCTGTCAATCTGGTTCGATCTGAATGCGCTGTTTGCTCTGGGAAACTCAGAGGGGGAGGGGAGGTGGGTGGGATGCTGAGTGGTGTAGGAGGCAGAAGGCCTGTGTTTGAAAAATAATCAGAAAACAGATTAGCAGACTGTATTAAATAAAGAAGATTCAGAGAAACCATAGAAGTAAGAGTGAAAATTTAACAACGTAAATTTAATATCTCCCCTGGTGCTGCAGGCTGACTCATATTGTTAGTCTGAGAAACTATGAATGGACTACCTCAAAACACCCGTGGATTTATGATTATAGTTCATTTTATTGTTCTGCTTGGTGGAGGGCAATGTGTGAAATGGATTGAACGGGAGAACAGATCTTTTAAGAAAATAAACTTTTAACTCAGTGGTCTAAGTCATTATTCAACGTCTTCAGAGCTTAGCACCAGGAGTGCTCAGGAAATGCAGCAGAGGGAAAGTGAATTGTACAAACACTTGAGAGAGGAGTTAATTACCCATCCTGATTTCCTTTTAATCGGTATGCATTAAGGCTGTGAGTTTGTTCACTGTTAGTTTGGTTTTGAAGAGGACGACCTTTCCTTTCCAAGCTGTTCTACTTCACCACCAGCGTTTTTGTGCCATGACTAAAAGGTATTCTCACCTCACTGGTGGATACCACAGAAGATCCTACTGCTCAGCTCAGATCGGAAATTACATCTTGTGCTTTGCCATGCAGTTTGTACAGGTTTGTGATGTAGAAATGGTCTTGGTTCTGAATAACAATCAGGGTAAAATCCATTTAAGTTCAAGAATGATTTGATGAGACAGATCCTTCTATGTATTTAAATAAGATACTAAATCTTAGAGTATGATCATCCTGAGCTATCACTGTAGTCAGTGCAGAAAAAATTAACAATTCAAGTATTAAGTGGCTGTATTCCCTGTGAAAAATAACCCCTCCCCATGTTTAACAGACTTTGGTTCTTATGAAACCAGTAGAAATTTTTCAAGTAATTGTCTACATATAGATAAGTTGAGACTAAGCCACAAGTCTCTCTAGGATCCACTTCTAGGTCAAATTATCCTAATCTCCAGAAAACAGGAAAGCCTAGATTTCAAAATCTGCAGCATCAGTTTTAATATTTGGGACTCTTTTGGCACTCTTTTTCATTCACTCTTCTCTCACATTCAACTATTAGGAAGCATGTGGCAGTGAATATCTTGTTCCTACTATGATAATTAACCACTTTGCAAACAGCTTGACTCCATTCCAGATGGGTTTTAGTCATGTCTTCCTTAGAGCCACTGTCCTAGAAAACTGGGGACAGATCCCTCAGCCGGGACATGGAACAGCTATTGGTTTAGGACTGTTAGTTAACATGACAAAAAAGACCTAAATTTTGCAGAAGCACCAAGTAACTAACAAACTCTAAGGAAAGATGACAAAAATTTACTCCCCTCAAAAGGCTGGTTCAAAAAGTTTTTCAGCAAGCTTCCATGAATGATGCCCGAATACAGAGACAATGGTAAATTCCTGCCCTTTTACAGACACACAGATTGCTTTCAAAAGCAGTAGGGGTGGGGGAGAATGATTTTTTTTAAATTTTATTTTTTAAAGTCTTCCTCTATCTATATGTGACAGTATAGAAGAAAAATTCTCATTTTTAAAATGCCTGACAGTAAATGACCTCCATAGAGTTTATCTTAGGAAGATCACTGTTCAGAATTAGTCCTTAAGAATCTTACCCCTTCCTTTTTGCCTTTCCCCAGTCTTTGAAGATGAAGGTTAAAAACAAGATAAAGTGGAATGAAGTTCTTAGAGAAGTTTGAAAAATCAGACCTGCCACCTTTATCCCATTGCTGTGGAGTGCCAGATCCACTTTCATCAGCCTACATTAGAGGCTTCTCACCTTCAGTCCATTCAATCAAGGAAAACCAGTGCAGGCAGATGGAATAGGACACTTGATCTAGCAGCTACAGGAGCAGATTGGAACAATCCTTCCACCAAACACTCGGTGGAGATGGAAAATAAAATTTAAAAAAAAATTTCCTTTTTCATTCCTGCTAATAACCATTCCTCTCACCTTTCATCACTGCTTTGCATGAAGTACCAGAGAACAGTGTCTCTATTTGTGCCTTGTTGCATAAGAAAGCTCCTTTGTAAAATGGAGAAAAAAACAGGAGACCTTGGGATATTTCACACTTGTTAGGAAACTTGCAATCAAGAATTGTTTGAATCCAGATTGAAGTGACTATCAGAGTCTATGGGAACATTGAGGAAGGACTGGACTCAAGTGGGCAAGAAGGTTTTAATGGAGAGCTCTGAAGATACCTCTACTCCTAACAAGGCACATCACTTTGCACTCTTGCCAAAGCTCCAGCAGGACTGTGGGAGAGAAGACAACTAGATAATCACGGTGTTAAAAATAGGTCCTTCAGGATGGGGCTGAGATAACCTGCATGTGTCTGTCTGGAGAAATGCAGCCTGTTTCAAACACCAGTCTCCAAAACTAATGATCTCAAACCATTCATCAAAAAGTATATGCTCGGGTAGGATATTTAGGAAAGAAAAAGGTGGACAGCAGCAAAATCTTCTTTAGAAATCCTTACAGAGACACTCTTGGTGCCAAATGAAGGCTGTACAAATGTACAGCTGCATCCTGTCAGGTCCTCTTCCTCTGCCTCCAGGCTAGAACCATGAAACATCCCGAAAGAGACTTTCTGAACACATCAGAGCTACCTGTCACTGTTTCCTTTCAACTCTTCCTGTAACTGCAGGTCTCCTCCTCTCTTCTCCCTTTAGGGGCTGATTTTGGTTTTTGTGCAGATTTGTTTGTTTGTTTGGGTGTGTGTGTGCCCAATGAATCATACTTCTGATCTTTCTGGTTTCCCCTTAACAACCACTTCTCCTTTCCATTCAAAACTGACATTTCATGCCTCTCGGGTTTCTTTTAAAGCATTCACTTCAATTCCAAGCTGATTGCTACCT